>NC_056744.1:50947988-50957988 GCF_019279795.1 Protopterus annectens | reverse complement strand
GATTTGATAATTGATGCAAACTTTACTTGGTACGGGGGAATGTGCTATTGTGCTCTGTGCTCCTTTATTTAAGCATGTAAAAATAGCTCTTAAGATTTGATAATTGATGCAAACTTTACTTGGTACAGGGGAAGTCCCTGGTAGTTAGCACAGAGGATTAAAGTTCTGAATGGTTAACAAACTACTTCCTTTACACAGAGGGCACAAGGTTTGATTCCTTCTATCTCAATTTGCCTGTTCTGTGACTCTTTGAGGAGACAGTACTCCTGTGCGAACCCTGCTAAGGGACACTTGTGTCCAGTCAGCTTGTCTGGGTAACAGATGCCTAAATAAATAGTAAATAAAAGCTAATAAATAAAAAACACTGTGTGATTTTTAATGAAGTATGATTAAAACTCATGTCATACCTTAAACTGGAAATCATAGAGAATTAAGAGGTCACTGACTACACAAACTATGTGTGCAGTCATTTAAATAGTTTTGCATCTTTACTCATCAGGTATGAGATGACTGACAACAAAAATGGAATACTATCCACAGCTTGCTGGCAGTAGTGTATTTGAAATACTTTGTATGCATAGGACCACAGCAAAAGCTAGAAATGGCAAATGCATGTCAAAGTCAACTAACTCATAACTTCCCAGATTTTTGCAGAATGCGTACATTTTTGCCTGATATTTTTGCTTTGTTTCTCAAATAATTTGTGTTTTTCTGCAAATTATTTAGGACAGTAGTCATTAAATAATGACAGACATTTGAGCTTCCCCTCCTTCAGAAAGGGCTTGCTAATGCAAAACCTTTTATTATATCATCTTTCTAAGTTTATAATAGCAATATTTAAAATCTGTTCCTATATGCGACCCCCCCCCCCATTATTTGTGCCTTTGTCCAAATCTCTTGAGCTAAGAGGTTGAGAGGTATGGTCAACTCAGTTTCTTTAAATTACTTAATTGAGTAATAGGAGCTTTCCAGGCAGCTGAATTATACACCATCTGACTTGTTGTACAACTAATTATTCAAAAGAATGAGTGTCTTAAAAGTCACAAAGAAGTACACACGTCATACACATGTCACAGTTTCACTAAATCTCTCATACTTAACATTTAGATAAAACTAATTCTTGCATTGAGTTGCTTTGATATATTTCAAGATCTTATACAACATGATGCTTGCATTTTTTATCCATTTTAAAGCTGTTAAATAATCACAAATGTCCCATCTATGCTTGCTATTCTACAAGATGGATGCTGGAGTTAATGGTTTGAGATGGTCTACATGTCATGAGAAGAGCTTGTATTGTCCCCTTCAAGATCTGGTAGTTTTTTTAAAGTTACTTTCATTATTTTTTTTTCAGAAATGTAACATCATTTTCCATTCTAACCTATCACTTCTAAGATCAGGAAACAGAGTAAAGATAAAAAATCCAACTAAAATATATAGCTGCACCCATACAGAATAGAAGTAAAAAGATTCACTGGAACAAACTATAAAGAGATTACTCTGAGATTAATACACTAAACTATCAGTTAACCAGCACCCATGGGGATTGGTAGATGTCGGGTAACTGCAGTTTCTGGTTGCTTGAGAGTTATTATAAAAACAGGCCTGAGAGGGACTCTGGTGCCATGTTTTGGTTGCCTGTTCTTCAATTTGCGTTCGAAAGTTGGTATCCCACAATTCCATTGGAGTGGGTGGGGTTACATAATTATGTATGCAAATTAGATGTTAATCAGCGTACAGATTTGTACCTATTTTTCATGGGCCTTGTCCAGATTTTTGATGTTTCCAGGTTGAGAGGTATGCTGTACAGAGATAGTGGTTCCCCATGGTCGGCTTTTCGAAAGTCGATTATATGGTCTCGGCCATATGAAAGTCGACTTTCAAAAAACTCGACCATGTGAAGGGGACCCACACACACACACACACACACACACACACACACACACACACACACACACACACATATATATATATATATTGTGTGTGCTAACTCATTTTTCTATCATACCATGCCCCTGTTACATATATAACATAACTCACACATATATACACATATACATATATATCATATATATTATATGCTAAGTCATTAATGTATCATTGAATAATGAGAATATTCCATCAAACTGTAGCTTACTATGTATTCCCTTCACTCACATTTCACAGTTATGGTCCTCACACTTACAACTGCCACCTAAAATGATTATCCAGTAGTACATGTAGTGAGGCTGCTGCTTGTGTGAACTCCCTAGGTTGTGCTATCATGGTGGCTTGTAGTGAAAAATATTCAGTGCACAGTTCTTAAAGGAAGGTTTAAAACAAAAGCATGTTAAAGATATGGTATTATCTTTATTATTAAAAGAACAAAAAAGCTAGATGCCTGTGGAGAAATAGGTCTGCAGGTTTATAAATCTCTCCTATGTTGACCAAGTAATATGGAATGAGGAGGGTTATAGCTACTGGAGCCATACCACTGTAAGACAGTTATTTTTTTTTTTTTGGGTGGGGGTTGACCTTAAGGACATATAGCAAATGGTAACAGTCAACACACGTAGGAGGAAACTGGACTATTAGGAGAAAAACATTTAAGAATGGAGAAAACATGCAAAGTCACAGATGGGAAGCAGAAGTCAGGTTTGGACTCAAGGTCTTGGAGCTGTGAGAAAGAGATTGTAACCACTGAGGTAGCATGATTCCTAATTCCTGGTATGAACAAGAGGCAAAAATAACTGCTATTGATAAAAATCATGTTGGAAATCTTTACAACAAGAGGAAAAAGAATAAACTACTAGCTATTTATGAAAGATCTCCCATCTACAGAACAATAATGAGCGAGGACATAATTAGCATGGACCTTAAGCACACCACTAAAAGTTAAAGACTACCTTGGAACTTGAGGTTGCCATCACCATCAAAGACAATTACAAGGTCTTCTTTAGTGATATTTATACATTCAGCTTTAAGCTAATAATAAATTGTACAAGTAATTCTGGTTCTAGACCATTGCTAGCATTTTCTCTGGTAAATTCAGCTACAACGTCTCTTTGCCTACTCACATCATTATCTCTCCATTGTTCCTAACTATCCATATTCCTAAAAATCACCTTAGCACATGTTCTTTCTGAATTTCCTAAAACTAAGAGCATTAGAATCATGGGTCTTAATGCCATCCCCATTTGTCTTGTGGTAAATACAAGCTATAGTAAAGCTCAGCCCTTTCTGAACATATTATACCCAAGCTTCTTCACTGGTTACATCTGAGAGGCTTGAAGAAGTGCCATAGCACTATCATTGCATAACAGTGGCCCCACTACAGGTAATGGTCATTATTGACTCAAATCTCACCAGTATTATCTCTATGGTAATGGAAGACGTCACTACTGAACTCATCAACAACAGTGTAGGTGAGCTGCAGTCCACTGTTTTATATACATTCTATTTCCTAAAAGGCAGTTCATGTTTGGTCAGTCAAGTGGATTTCTTAGAAAGTGTCAATCCAGCTATACTGCTTATCTGGGTCTGGCCAAGGCCTTTGATACCTTTTCTAATGCGGATGTTATTGGAAAACTCAAGCAACTATACATTAACTCTTTGTTCCCCACTGGGCAGCAAAACGGCTCACTGGTAGAAACCAAAAAATGAAAGTTAGTTATACCTCCTCCACACAAAAACATATCACAAGTCATGTAACACAGGGTTCAGTTTTAGGCTTCCCTACTCTAAAGAATCTACTTCTCTGATGTGAAGGATAAAATAGAATGGCAAAGGCTTACCAAGTTTGCTAATGACTGCAAATGAGTAGATATTGTGAACTCCCTGAGTCTTCATACCAAAACTCATATATTACAACAAGGACTTGACCATACCAGAGCCTGGTGTAATAACCATGGCCTAATACTTAATGTAAAAAAATGTAGTGGCATTATGTTTGATTAGCTAGACTTCCCTAGCAGGTACTATATAAAGGACATTTCCTCTTAAAACTGATACCATCATTAGATACCTGGGTGCATTTGTTGACAATGAGCTATCCTTTGATTACTGTGTGTCAGTCATAGTTAAGTCTTCTTATCTAGCACAGTTAATTTCCAAAGACATATCTAGGTCCAAATCATTGGACTAATCTACCCAAAGAGACTAAAAGCTCTAATATTATAATTCCATCTTACACACAAGTTTTTCCCAGTTCTCTCTTCACTCTCTGTTTTTATCAGTTCTGCTACTCTGTCTCTTCTTCCCCAGCAAATCATGCTGTCCTCTTCTTTGCCTACCTGCATTTTTCCTACTCCATCATCTCCCTCATTAGCGCTGTCTCCTCATTCACTATGTTTACTCACAGTAGCTTCCCCTAAGTAAACAACTCCAAGAACTCATGCATACCCCTTCCACTTTAATGCTGGTTTTACTTGACTTGTATATATTCCAGTGAATTTCTAGGCAATTAAGTTGAAATGCATGGATTTTGTTATTACACTTTTGCATATATTTCTGTATTTGTTAAATCATAGTCTGTTATCTTGATTTGTAAACATGGTTTGTTTTCTTTTGTCTTTTCAGTTTGTGAAATATTTATATCCCAGATCATACCTAAAATGGTTCTTGGACCAGTGTATTTTCAAATATATAAATAAATGAATAAAAAACTCCTCCAGGGTATTGCATTTCATTGTATATGTGTGAAAGTAAGGACATTCGATGAAATATCCAGTTGACATGGGAATATAGACCCCTCCCATCTACAGAACACACACCATCAGCACATAAACAGAACCTGCTGGCAAAATAGATGCTTAACCTACTACTCCCTCTGTCTAGCTGCCTTGTAATCTACACCTCAATCAATAGAAAATCACAAATTCATACTTGAGGTATTGTAGTATAGCACTCCTTGACTGGGATGGTAAATGCATCCCAGTTCTAGTGGGTTATCTGGTTAAGCTTCTTAATGGTTAACGAAAACACAAGCCTAGCAACTATTTAAGAACTCATGAAGATTTTGGGGCTATATTAGAAGGTATGCCACGGTGGTGCAGCACTAGCGTTGTTGTCTCACAGCAAGATGTTCTCCCATTCGATTCTCGGCTGGAGTGTGGGGAGTGCCTTGTGTGTGGAGTCTGCATGTCCTCCCTGCAGTTGGGTGACCGGAGTTCCGCTGTGGTGACCCCTAACCAGGAAAAGCCGAAAGATAAACAACAACAACAACATTAACATGCAGAAGGTAGAGCACAGTATTTACCCAGTCAGAGTAATGAGTAGAAAGAAAAGAGTCAGACGTATTCAGTATGTTAATGTACTGCCCATGTGGAGCCATATATCAATCCTAATGAATACCCAAGGAGATCCACGTGAGCAGTTTAAAGGACCTTCATCCATCTAAAGCTGCTGGTAGCTGAGCTCATGAAATGCAGAAAAAGAGTTAAAGATATACTTCTCAACTGTCCAGATTTTTGCAGAATGTATAGATTTTTCCTTATATTTTGGTCTGTTCCTCATTAAATGTGTGGTTTTCTGACAAATCACTAAGCACTGAAGTAACTAAGTAATGACATACATTAGAGTTTCACACATATTTCAAGCTTAATGTCCTTCAGAAAATGCATGACAAAACAAATCCTATTATTCTAGCAACTTTATATGTTTCTAACAGCAATATTTAAAATCTGTCCCCATTTTTAGGCCTTTGTCCTCCCATAATTTTAAGCTTTGTCCAGATTTCTTTGCTCTGAGAGGTTGAGAGGTATGTTACCAGTGTCCCATAAATCACTACTAAAAAGAAGATGATAAAGCCAGCATAGGTATCTAGGTCCCAAAGACAGCAAGACTGCAGACAGATACCTCTCCAGGCACCAAGACCTCTCAAAGATATCTATTACTGCCAAAACTACTACAGGTATACTATGTAACTTTAAAATGTTAGAGCAGCTCCACCTGTGAATTTCTGAAGTCAGGCTATGTTTCATAGACCAGGATCATTGTAGACACTTTGAATATATGAACACTTCAGTGTATGATGTGAAAACCGAATGCTGTTTTCAAGTAAATTTATAGAACTTTATATAAGAAGGTCCCAGAACAAGAAGTGTAAAACAAACTTATAAGACTATAGTTCAATTAAGTTATTTGTGTCCTATATGTTTAAATATTGTTTCTGCTCTTTTGTACGTAAGTAGAAAAGTGTAAACATTTCCTCAAAATTGTCTACATTCACTTTTGGCCAGATAGGATAATATAGGTGCATGTTGTGTACATACTGACAAAGGTGGCTTTTGACAGTCATATGTGCTAAAAACGGCACACCATAGTCTATAGTGTTACATTATCTTAAAAAGCTTTGAAGTTTCTGTGGTGGTCTATCTATTACAACCCTTGGTTAGGCTAGTTAGACAATTAGAATGAAGGTATTTTCTACAATGTACACAACATGGAGTATTTGTAGTAAACTGTAAATCACATACATTCACATACATTCCTCTAATGTTACTCTTAATAAAACTTGTTTACATTTGTCTTATGTTATACCAAATAAAGTTTTTTTTTTTTTTTTTTTGATAGGCCCAGTAATAGCACTGATTCACTTCTCTTGTATTACTCTGAAAATAACTTGTTAGGCCTGGTGATGACACAGAGTTAAATACTTACATTCCTCTTATGTTACTCTATTTTTTTGTTGTTGTTTGTTTGTTTGTTGTTTTAGCAGGCTCGTTTTTAGACTTGCTGCCTTGAAATGTAGCTCCAGTCTGCCTACCACAGAGTTTAACTGAGCTAACTCACAACAGTCTTTGCTAAGTACAGTATATTCCACAGTGGATTTTCATCAAGGGAAGCAATAATTTGGCGTATCCAGGTGGTGAAGCCCCCAAAAAGAACAGCCAACCGAACAACCGTGCGTAAAAACCATAACCCCACGGCGTTATACATTATATTCATCATTATTATATAAGAAAAGAAACTATTAAATGGCATTATGATAATAACCTATATCTTCCTGTTTTTATGATGTCTGGCAATGTCTGGCGTCCTATGCGACTCTCGTGGCACTCGCGCATCCGGGTCGGCAGCAATTGAACTGCAAAGAGAAAGGAGCAAGATCTCCTCCGTTTTTTTTTTTTCTTTAAGGCAAAAATTTTATTAAAATAAAAAATAAGCAAATAATAAGCTAACAAGTCTGTTGCTGCTTATTTTTAAACTCACTCTTTTAATATTAATCCGTATGCAGCATAAACAAAGCGGAAAAATGGAGATCGAGATCTGTTTTACAATTGCTATGTTTTGCTATGTTTAATGGGGCGAGACATTAGAACCGCGAAACAGCTACGGAGATCTCCTTTGCTTCTTTTAAACCGTCTCGTTATGTTAAACCCATTTAATGCTCAGCGACAGTGGTTTAAAAGCAGTTATACTAATGGAAAAAAAAGCGCGGCAACCGACCTTTTCCGTATAACTAACTCAAAAACAAACGGGGGCACGCGGCGTGCGCGTGCGTTTCAGAGATCGCGGTATAATAGGAGTTTCATACCTTACACCATTATATCATACCTTACTCCACTATGTCATACTTTACACCAGTATATCATACCTTACACCACTGTATCATACCTTATACCATTATAAGTAGTAGCTCAGCTTTGACTGACTGTACAACAGAGAAAGACTTACTCAAATGAGCTATGCACTCTCTATCCATTAGTAACCGTACGCAAGCTGAATGTAAACATCAGGCCAAACTGGTGGCTAGATGTTAAGTCACACAATCGCCATTTATGGGTCTAGTCAAGAAATGAGTTCAGCAACCTTATATAATTAAGAAACGTTTCCCATATCTTTGAGATTTGTGGGCTAAAACTGCTCCCTAGTCTTGTACAAGTCAAGACTTTGACCACTTAAGTACACTTCCAAGTAAGGTTTATAGTGTTACAATGTAGATGCTGTTTTAATCACAAATGGAATATCAACAGTCTGAATGAAATGTTTTGTTAACAGGCTGTTTCTGTAGCATGGAGAGATAAAGCTTTGAATGCTATCCAGAAAGCCCTAATTCAGAGACCAAACTGGAAACAGGGAGAGCTAGGAAGGAGAGGAAGGGATTGACTGGCAGATGACAGTTTACCCATTTCAGGGGGTAGGCTAGGTTGTTTCAGTTGACTTTCAACAATATGGAACCAGGAACAGGGATGTGAGCTTGTCACATGGTCATCTTCCTAGCTATATTTTGTGCTGGGAAGAAGGCTGTGTGCTTGATAGACCCATGTTTCTGACAATAGCTCTCATTAGCATGTGGGTGAAAGCATACAGGTACATGGGAAAGACATAGGATGTCCTGTGCTGACCCTGGTGTCCATGTCATTTGAGTGATATATACCATGATATAGCCTCCCACAGTGCATATAGCACCATATATCATGATATAGCCCCCCACAGTGCATATTGCACTATATACCATGATATAGCCTCCCATAGTGCATATAGGTTCATAGGTAGGTACTAGGCTATTGGCCCTAGGGCCAACATAAACCTAGCCAAATGGTACCCTGGCTTTTGCCACCCAAGAAAATTATTAAATTATTATTATATAGCACCATATACCATGATACAGCTTCCTATAGTGCATTTCACACTATTTACCATTATATAACCACCCATAGTGCATATAACACTACATGCCATGATACAGTCTCCCGTAGTGCATATTGCACTATATACCATAATATAGCCTTCCATAGCGCATATTGCACTATCTACCATGATATAGCTTCCATAGTGCATATTGCACTATCTACCATGATATAGCTCCCATAGTGCATATCACACTATATAATATAATACAGCCTCCTATAGTGCATATCACACATAGCAAGATATAGCCTCCCATAGTGCATATCACATTATATACTATGATATAGCCTTCCATAGTGCATATCATACTATATACTATGATATAGCCTCCCATAGTGCATATCGCACTATATACCATGATATAGCCTTCCATAGCGCATATTGCACTGTCTACCATGATATAGCCTCCCATAGTGCATATCATACTATATACTATGATATAGCCTCCCATAGTGCATATCGCACTATCTACCATGATATAGCTCCCATAGTGCATATCACACTATATACTATGATATAGCCTCCCATAGAAAAGCCCTCCTTGCCATCTCTCGCTGGCCCTCCAGTCAGCTCTTTTCCTCATACTAGAGAATTGCTAGTGGCAGGACAGTGTATGACTTTAAGACCAATAGGAAGAGATGTGATGATTGGCAGGTATGTAGGGAAAAAGGATAAGGAAAAATAATAACTGAAAAACAGAAGCCTCTCCTCTGCTGAGCATGAGCTTAGTTTGACTAAAATAGAGAAGTACATTCTACAGATAAGAAAACAATTAAATCTGCTGACAGATATTCAGAAAGATATGCACTATTTAGAAGAAGAAGATTCTGATTGTGCAGTTTGGTACAGGGAGCTAAAGCTATGACCTGCAAATTAGCTTCATCCTGTAGTCCAGGATTCACTCAACCTCTATCTGCCTGTGACTATAAGTAAGTCACTTAAACACATAGTGTTCTCAGGTTACCCCTGAGAAGTACTCTATGCCTAACTAAAAAATAAAATAAGAAAATTAAAGTTGTGATTAGTGGGACAGCCTGCAGAGGTCATCTCTGTGGTAGTAAATATATTCATAGCGATGTGACCATACTGCTAAAGATGCTAGACAAACATATTAATTTTGTATATCCTTTATCCAGACGCACAATTAAAACCAGCTTTAGTGGTACCACATCACTGAGTGGGAAACAGTTTATATACCGTGACTGCATTTATTACCCCAGGGAAATTTTGTTTTGGCATTAACGAAACACTGCAACATCTAGGTAGCTTCCTGAGTACAAACCTAAATGTACATTCCTAAAAGCACATTTCATGTCCTGTCTTGAAATGTCAACATATACAAAAAAACAGAATGAGTTCTGTTCTTCTCACCACCAAGGCACAGTAG
>NC_056744.1:50895488-50942988 GCF_019279795.1 Protopterus annectens | reverse complement strand
GTAGTATTATGCTAAGCAGATTAGCAAAAAAGTAACAACTTAGGAAATTATAGCTTATGCTTTCCAATTTATTGAGGGAGGCTGTCAGTTAACAATGCTGGTGTAAAACATGCAGTTCAAAGCATGGATTCTAACAAATTGCATGACAGTTGGATGTTACAATATTCGTATTGTTTTCTCAGTTACTGTCGCATTAGTTGCATTGCAGATAACATAGCAGTTTTATGTTACGCCACATGAGCAACTCATCATTATGCATCTTTATCTCAGGATTATGCCAGTCAGCATGTTCTAGACAATTTGGCTCCCTTCAGACATAACTACAAGGAAAATATTGGTCATTTTGTCATGCAGGTTGCAGATGCATGACAGTGATACTTGGAATGTACTGCAAACATAATGCCCTGAACAGTACAATAATACTAAGGAAACGTACAGCAATGGAAAGTTGCCTCCATTAGATATCATGTGCCAGGACTATAAAGCAACTGAAAAACAAGGCACCCCACGTCAGAGGTCAAGGCTGTCAATGCATAAGGCATCCTATGTCAGGGCAATTAAAAATAAGGGTAGTGTATACCAGGGCAGTTAAAAATAAGGACATTATATGCCAGGGCTATAAAGCAGCCATAATAGAAAATTGTGTGCCAGGAAACAGAGATGTAATCTGGTCATAACATATGGTATCCTTTGACAACTGCAGCAAAAGAAGGCATCCTATACCAGGGCTGTGAATTTGTTATAATATAAGTTACCCAGTGGCAGTGTTACAAGGTAGCCATTACATTAAGTATTACATGACAGAGCTATATTTCAGTCAGAAAAATATGTCACGGTCTGTCACAGCTGTAAATGGCATAAGGTATCTTGTAGAAGGACACAAATCTATAAGGCAAACAAAAGAGAAGCCATCCAGATCCTCATTATAATTCAACAATGTCATAAAGCATCCTGTGCTTTCAACTGCATACAATACCACATGATTCACAAAGAAGAACTATTGTGGCACAACTTCAGAGGTTCAGTGAATGTGATCTTTCTGAGCTTTGAATAGATGCTGCATTTCACTGTACAACAACCACTTTGAAAATGTGCTCTTAGCCTTACAGAGGGGTCTATATTAGAACATCGAAGTTTCACGTCTTCGAATGTTCTAATATCGACACCTAGTAACCAAAAACCAGTAAGACTGAAAATTTAGAACATCAATTTTTTTCCTAGGGAAAAAATTTGCTGTTCTAAAACACATACACACAACACAAACACACCAAACAAACAGCAATCCACACACATGCACCTAAAATCTTACATCTAAACCTACACTAAACTGTACATACACCACTATCTACCCACTTACCTTAACCCAAACCTTAACCCTAAGGTCCGTTACTATCGCACACACACCTCACCCATGCCCTAACCCTAACTCATAACCCTAACTCACCTATCCCACCCTAACTCTCACGTCCAAACAATTGCACACTTACCTGAACCTGACCATAACTTTCCACCGCACAGCTGAAAATAGTGAAGCGACAGGAACGGACAACCAAATTCTTTCCCTAGGAAAGAATTCGGTTATCTAAAACTTTGCTATTTTCAGCTTTCGCTTATTAGGTGTCAATATTAGAACATTCGAAGACGTGAAACTTCGATGTTCTAATATAGACCCTTACAGAGGCATTCTTGAGCCATTTCACCTATACTATTGGTGTGACTGACAGTGTGAACAACTAAGGTTATACTCATTGATAACCCAGGATTTTTGTAAGCACCATTTCAAGAAACAGAACTTGGCTGTAGGGCATGACTACTTTGCTCTCTCAGTCTGCATATTTTTCTGCCTTATAGATAAGCGTATGTTCCTTTCTCTTACTCCAGTCTCCTGCTTCATGTCTGTCATAGATTTTCTTAAATTCAATAAATATTTCTCATTCTGATTTTTCCTCTGAAAGCTTGCTGTATGCATATAAAGCCCTCTTTGTGAAAAAGTGTTTCCTCATGTCTTCCAAGAGCTATATTCGCTGTGTCTTCCAATGTTGCAAGTACATCCTTTCTTCTTAAATGTATTGCGTCTTGGATTTTGTGAATTCCCTTGATGTTCTAGAAAGTTTCTTGCATGTTCCTCTTCCCTTCTTTCATAGGATCATAGGAGGTTACTAGTCTAATGGCCTTGGTGCCCTTACAGGCCTAGCCAAGAGTTTATCCCCAAAAAGAAGCCTCAGTCAACACCTGTCACCCCTGTCAATGAGGGACACAGGTGGAACCTCTGGGACAAATTGTGGTTTCCCATCCACTCATCAAGGTTGTGCTTGAAGAGGGTCAGTGAGGTACTCTGATTGATATGTATGGGAAGTCTAGTCCACAGACGGGGCAGCCTCTGGGAGACAAACCTGTCTCTCCAGCAGGTTTTGTTGATGTTGCATATTAGATTTAGGCCATTTGAGTGGGTTATGTGTGAGGAGTTAGACTTATGGATATGGAGCATCTCTAGTACGGCAGGGTCCAAGATTGCCTTGTAGGTGAGACACAGATCACTTCTGAGCAATCTGCATGATACTGAGTAGAGTGACAGTGATTTGAGCCTGTAAGCATAGGACAGGTTTTGGAGGCCATGGATTCTTTTTGTGAGATATTTCTGTGGCCTTTCCAGATGGTGCATACTAAACAGGGTGTTATACTCAATTATTGGTCTAATGAGGGAGGAGTATAGAGAGGTAATAATCTCCTTTATTCTAGATACAATCCCTTTACTTATGAGATAAACCAAGTAAAAGCCTTTTCTGACAACTGCCACTATATGATGGCCAAATATGAGATTGTTATTAACCTGAGTACTCAAGTCTCTTACCACAGGTTGTGTGCTTAGGGGATTGCCATTGATGTGGTAATCAGTAGGGGCCATGTTTCTGCCGAATGGTATGATGATACATTTTTTGCATTTAGCTTGAGGCCATGACTTTAGCATCAGTCATTAGTTGCTGTGAGACCCTCTTTCCATATGTTAACATAATCTGATGAGTCAATGACAACACCCAAATTACAGTTGTCCACAAACTTGGTCAGTCACAGGCCTTTTGTCTTTGCCTGTTCTCTGAGAAGCAGATGCCAAACAGTAGGCATCCCAGAATAGATCCTTGGAGAACTCCACCAGTGACAAGTCTACTATTGGAGGTGGAGGCACTTATTATGACCTTGAGGGGCCTGTCAGTGAGCCAGCTGGTCACCCACCTGATGAGACAGGGATTTACTCCAGGTTGTGCTAGCTTCTAGATGATGCCTGAGTGAGGGAATTGTGTTAAAGGCCTTGGCCAAGTCAAGGTAAGTTGTATGCACTGACTTTCCCTCATCCAGGGCCTTGGTGACAGTCTCAAAGAAGTCAACTAGATTCAAAAGGCAAGATCTGCTCTTGACAAATCTGAACTGGGTGGGGTCAAGTGCATGGAGATTGCCTATGTCCTTGTTTATAAGATCCATAATAATACGCTCCAGATCAGACTTGTCAAGCTAATGGGGCAATAGTTT
Organism: Protopterus annectens; assembly: GCF_019279795.1. Lineage (NCBI taxonomy): Eukaryota > Metazoa > Chordata > Ceratodontiformes > Protopteridae > Protopterus > Protopterus annectens. The sequence goes on along the minus strand of NC_056744.1, from coordinate 50,939,463 downwards.
CCAGGGCCAGTAGTGGCACCATCTTGTGCAAGGGGATGACAATGGCAGTTCTCCACTCAGCTGGAATGAAGCCTGTAGTTAGGCTGTGGTTGAATGTGCTCAATGGTGAAGCCAATTCTTGCTGGAAATGGTGCAGAATACAGCCTGGGATACTATCAGGTCCCATGGAAGCTGTGTTCTTTTCCTTGGATAGGGCCTTTAGCACTTGATCTATGGAGATTATGAGGTGTTGGACAAGTATTGGGGATGTCAAAAGGGCCTTTGAGGGGACAGGGGGGTGAAGTTTGTGCTAGCAGATTGGTTAAGTCAACAGGATCAGTGTAAGTGATACTGTTAAGTACTAATTCGGAACAAACCTGGGCCTTGCCATCCCTCCCTAATAATCATGCTGTGCTGCTTTCATATCTCTCCATATGCTTTCTGGAAAAGATACTGCACCAGTCTTGTTGTCCTCTGATGGATACCATTTATCCTATGTATTTTCAGTGACAGAGTATCCAGGAATGAGTATAATACACCAGATGTGGTCTTCACAATCGTCTCTACAGAGGATGACCAGTTTCCTGTATTCTGTTGTCTGGGAATTTTGTTAGTCATCTCAGTACCCCCATCTCTTCTTGTTGTCTTTTCATACAAAATGTCCATGTACTGAAGTCTACCAACACATAACATTTCATAAAATATGTAATTTTCTGATTATTCACATTTTCTGTATCTAATACTTTCAGTATGATAAACTAAGGATAAGTGCTTTAGAAGTGAAAGGGTGAAATCAACATTTCGCTGAAACTTTAATCTGAGCCAGAATACAAAATGCAAGTGCTTTAGGAAGAGGTCTCATAGTAGTTACCCATTAGAAGAGAGAGAGACAGAGACAGAGAGAGAGATGGTGTTATTCCACTACTGTTAAGTCTGTTTCCCCATAGAATAATGCTACAATGCTACAACTAGTTGGTTAAGGAAGTGTAAAGTTTTGAATGGTGTGGCAGACAAGCAAAATAACTGTATAATTAGAATTTGTTCATAGGTAGTTTCTAGGCCTGAAGTCCAGCAGACGACTGAGAAGCCTTGCCCAAATTCCCAGTTGCCCCCCCCCCCCCACACTGTCTGATTAAATAAGGGCAGAAAGAACTAAACCTGGCATGAGAGAACCCACAGCTCACAATCCTAACACTCTGTGCCATTTGCCAGACTTTTGACTGGTGTGGCAAACAAGGAAGAGAACCGCATGCCTATTGTCTGTTAAATAACTTATGCAGCTACCTAATATCCAAATGTTGATAGATTGCCACTGAAAAATGTACTGAAAAAAACTGAACTATTTTTGAAAATGTATTTGTCTTCTTTTACAGGTTGGCTTCCACCTGTCAATGAAACAAAGCTCATTTTAATACTGTAGAACTTCAAGAGTGCAATTTCTTTAACAAAAAAACATATTTTTAAGTTGTACTATTCTGCATATACTTCCTTGATATTTTCTTTTGTACTGAACATACCCCTTGTCCAACTGGAGAAAACAAATTCATTCACATGTGACAGTGGAAAAAACTGCAAGAAGACTAAAAAAACTAAAATAATATATCTCGTCATAGTCTTAATTCATTACTTCAATTATTCAAAGGCATGACACACAAAATGATAAGCAAGACCCTCAAAAGCTAAGTCTAATTTTGTTAGAACTAGAATTACAAAACAGCCAGATAAGAAGAATAAATGAGATACAAAGTACAGTTCATGAACTGTAAAAGAGACAGCAACAGAGTTAAAATGCTGAGTTACTACATTATTGTAATAAAAATACAGTTAGATATATGTTTCATGAGATTTAAAGCTTGCCCATTTTCACACCAACCATAGCTCACACTACCTAATGTGGCAAGGTTAAATAACGCTTGCTTTTATCACAACTGATGCCAGATTAAAAGTGTTATTAATGTTTATGGCTAGATGCAAAGTATATCAAATACCAGAGGATGTGACCATTTCAAGAAATAGCTGTATTGATGCACAAGAGCAGTTATGTAAACATTTAACCCAAGAGAAATGTTCAGTTTGATATTTTCGAATTCAGAACTGCAGTACAAGAGGAGCATGAGTTAGCAGGCATGAACTATGCAAGATGAAGTGATCATTTCCCAGACACGGACCAAGAAATAAAACTACACATTGCTTATTACTGGAAAATGCAGCTCAGGGGAAAAAAAACAGGAAAAAACGTATTATCTTAACCTGGTTTCTCTTTTAACTTTGTCTCACCATACCTCTTCACTTACACCGTTTATATATTATTGATGAATTTACAAGTTTCACCCAGTATTTTGTTTCCTTTCCCAAACAAATTGAGACTATTGTGCAAACAATGACATCTACACATCCAATGAACTCCCAGTCCATAAGGAAGATAAATTTCTGAGCATATCAGATTTTCAAACACTCACTGCATCCTATGATTTCCAGAATCTTAGCCTCATCTTTGCGTTAGATGGGACCCTTTCTTAGTATGTTAATATGAGCTGGTTATCTAAGGTCCTTCCCCTTTTTCAGCAAATACTGCTGCTCAACGCATATCTCATCCCCATACAGCCTGCATGTTCTCAGATGCAGCTTATTCCACTCCAGGCCACCTGTTCTCAGGTAGAGATTACTCTAGTCCAGGACACCTGTTCTGAGATACAGATTATTTAAGTCCAGGCCACCTGTTCTCAGAGATAATTCTAGTCCAGGCCACCTGGTCTGAGATAGATATCATTCTAGTCCAAGGCACCTGTTTTCAGATGGAGCTCATTCCAGCCCAGGCCACCTGTTCTTAGATGGAGATCATTGGAGTCCAGGCCACCTGTTCTCAGTGGAGCTCATTCTGTACCAGGCCACCTGGTCTCAGATGCAACTCATTCTAGTCCAGGACGTGTTCTCAGATAGAGCTCATTCCATTCATGGCCACCTTTTCTCAGATGGTGCTCATTCTTGTCCTGATCATGCATTTTCAAATGGATTTTATTTCCATTCAGCCATGTATTTTCAGATGCATGTCCTTCCCATATAGGTCACATATTCCCAGGTGTAGTTCATTTTCATCTAAGCCATGTGTTCTGTTATGGATCTTACTCCATTCCAGGCCAGGTATTCTCACATGGATCTCATTCTCATCCAAGTAGTGTGTTTTCTGATGAATTATATTGTAGTCCAGTTCTGTGTTCTCATATGGATCTCATTCTCATCCAGGCAATGTGCTCCTGGATGAACCCTATTCATATTTGGATCATGTTTTCTCAGAAAGCTCTCATTTCTCTCCGGGCCATGTCTTCTTAGATGGGCAGTGGCAGCTAACTCCTTATAGCTTTTCCTGAGACTATAAAGATGCTCATGTTCTTCATTTTGCTGTAGTAAGTAGCAAGTACTTTATCTCACAGATTTACAACCTAGAATTACTGGATCCTCTGCCAGATGTGGTTTCTTTTCTATGCCACCCTCATTTGGGTCATCATTTCAGAAGATCACAGTATACATTACACTTGCCACTTACTTCCACCACAGTAGAAAAGGATTTACAAAAAGGAGCAGTTCAAAAGTTGTATTATGATAATGGGTTGAACAACCTCCAGAACATGGGAATTATAGGTGTCTGCTATGTTTAAACATGTCTTCTCTTACATTAGTAAACTTATTGCTACGTTCAGAAACTTAACATTCTGTGAACGTCAACAACATAGAGTTGATTATTATTAAGGTGGGATTGCCAGGAGCAGAGGGTGTTAAACTTTTGTGTAGTATGGAAAATAGTAGATTTATATGCATTTTAGTGTTTTTTATTACAATTGTTTGATCATGTGAACTGGTGTGGGTTGTGGTTCATTGGGTTTAGTATTAGCAGGGTTACCCACTCCTGAAAAGTGTTTGTCTTCCACCAGCCTTCCTATACTAGAACCGTATATGGTACAACCATTTCTCTTATAGCAAATTCTGAGAGAGTGCTACGGGCCTAGGCTAAGGGAGGAAATGTTTTCTAATGAGAGTTTACAGAAGGCAAACACTTTGAAATAGTAAAGACTATACTTGCAAACATCTATGAATGTTCATAATCATCAAGGTGGACATTTTTCAACAAATGCTTTTGCCTTTCCCTCAAGGTACAGTGATGACAGAGACAGTTTGTATAGAAGTGTGTGTGTTTGTCGGGGGGTGGGGAGTCATCTCAGAAGATTTGCTGTCTGCTATAAAAAATGTTTTCCAATCCCACTTTCATGATTAGGGGTGTATTTAGTTACAGTACTCAAAATATCAATAGAGAATCCAAACTCCTTCCTTGGAATACAAATTTGCCAAAGATAAGGTAGTATTGCATTTCTGTAATTCTTACTGACAACTGCTGTTTCTCGTTGTCACTACATTTACTCAGACTTATCAGCCTCTTCTTTCTTTAAACCCTCTGCTACCTCACTCCCACTTCTCCCTACCCCTACATCTACCCCAGCAGCTTTATTTAGTCATTTCATAAATAGGAAGAGTAAAGCAATGTAGTGAGTTCAGCTAGAACGTTTGGTTCTATAAAACACATTTTTATAATGTAATAATTAAAAACTCCATAGCAATGCTCAGCTTCCCATTAGATCGGATTATCGATTCTGTTGTCATCTTAGTAAAATCAATTTTAAACTTTTTTCCTTTGATGATTATTAACTTTAACTAGCAGCATGTTGAAAAATTGATACAGAACTGCAATCATTAACACATATAGCCTATCAGTTGTTCAATAAAAGGATCTTCGTAACTAGCAAGCCATATATTTTTCTAGTTTAAGACACAGTTCACAAGAAAGCTATATTTTTGTACAGATCAAAACAAACTCTAATGTTTGAACCTCAGGGACATAATCTTGATGTTTTTCACTTGATATGACCATTTTATACTAACTTTATAATTTATTTCATAAACATTCGTTGTTATTTCTTTGTTGTGCAGTCCTTAGGATTATACATTAGCTGATCACACATAATACTGATTTGCAAACGATTTACTAAGTGCCTTTGATCTTTATCATTTTCACTTGGGACCATCAGTGTTTATTGGAAAATCATGGATTTCCAGGAGCTTTGTAACTTTTATATTTGATATCTGCACAGAGTTAGGATTTCCAGACTTAACAGATGCACAGTCCCTTTCCACAAGCCTAATTTATCCTGCATACAAAAAAAAAAACTAATAAAACAAGAATATTTCATCCCACTGAGAAAAATCTTGGTTTTCACACTGTGATAATTGTTGTTTAATAACCTGAATTTGAATAATACCTTCCCTCCTGGGATTATAAAAAAAGATGTGAGTTGAACTAAAATCCTAAGATAAAATAAAATGTAAATCACACTTTCAAACAGAAGGGATGAGCTTTTCTAGACTGGCGGTGTCATTTTAAATGGAATGACATAGTCTTTCACAGCATGATAGTTTTTTCCTTCAGTTTGAATTTTTTTCCCAATTTATAGGTCTCAGTCATTTCCTTTTTCTTATAATCATTGAACAAATCCATTTATTCTGCACAATTACCTCAATCTCATGCTGAAAGAAAGGAAGGCAGAATGCATTTCCATGTTATGAGCATAAATGATGCTCTCAGAGTGGCCACTGTAAGGCCAGACTTTGTCAAGCCATACAGTGTTAAGGAGCAGGCTTTCCAGCTACAAGAACCAACAGTAATGCATTCACAGGAGAACATGGATCGTTAGTGGGTAAAATCAGCCGACATCATCTGAGAAACATGCTGGAAAGATATTTATATTTATATAATGTAGCAGGCAATACATGAGATGTTTTTATAAGTGAAAAGACAATGAATTGTTGCTAAGTAACATAGCTATACTTAAGAGCATGACTCAGAAGGTTACAGGTACTGCTTAGCATGCTGAATAAAGACACAAGTGTCTGTGAATGTAGAGAGGTAATGCATTATCCTCTCAAAATATATGTCTATATATATGTGTATATATATATATATATATATATATATATATATATATATATATATATATATATATATATATATATATATAGATAGATACAGATGTGTACTATTTCAGCAAATTGCATCTTCATTTTCATTAAACCACAACTCAGTGAAACAATGTGATTCAAACACAGTCTAATGGATCTAGGAAATGAGACCGAGCATAACATTTGCAAGTAGAACAAGTCTGCAAGTGCAAGACTGTCAGTCGTTATTTGGTGGTGTCTGTTTCAATAGTTTTGTTTCATTGTGTTGTAAGTGTGCGCGGTGTGTGTGTGTGTGTGTGTGTGTGTGTGTGTGTGTGTGTATGAATATATGCGTGTATAAAGTCTGCCAGGCTGCATCACCCACTACATCAAAGTGGCAATATGTGTTACATAGCTTCAGTCAACAGTAACATTGCAAATTTTTTTGGTAACCAAATATTTTCTAGTCAAGACCAGAATTGCACAAGTTGTAGTGAGTTCCCATGCTATGCAGGCATCTTTAGATCCAGGTAGTTTTTGGATAAGTAACCTTGGACAGTACATCCCATGGGAACCTTACTGGTGCAAATCTATTAAACTTTCTCACTGAAATGAATTCTTCATAAATATCTGGACACGTTCATATTTTGATGATGACATTAGAATTAATTGATTTATTGGATTAAAGAGACTGCGAAAAGATTGGGGGAAATTTAAAAGTGGAAAAGGTATACTCAGAAAAATTGTAATATACAGATCAATGGTCATGGCTTCACCCTTACAGCTGCAAGGTCATCAGTTCAAGCCTTGCCTCTACTCATTGTTTATGCAAAGTGATCATATCCTCTGTACATCTGCTTGGGTCTCTTCTGGATGACAGATAATAACCCGCTGACTGACTGGTTACTCTAACTGCCGCATATATACTGCATTTATTCTTGCCCATGTAATTGGAGTCATGGCCATAATGATCAAAGGAAATTTTTTTTATGTAGATAAATAAATGAATTGATGATTTCAGTTTCTCTGCAAAATAACCATGCATTCTTGCAATGTCTAACAAAAGCGTTGAAGGACAAAAAACAAAGTATTTATCATCTGGAGCTTTTCACAAAAATAGCTAAGGATAGTTTTAAATTGAAAATGCAGATTTTAGTAGAAATTTCTTAATTCATTGCATGTCTTACAAACTATGGCTAATGAAGATAATGCAGAGCTGTGGAATGGGTTTAATGGAATACAGTCAACAGGAGGGTAAAATAATCACAAGGAAAGTGTCATGTTCTCTGATCTCATACAGCATTTCTAATTATGGTACTATAAATTAGTACGATAGATTTAGGATATTGCGGTATTTATTTACTTCAGCCTTGTTTAGCTAGGTAAGATCAAGCAGGTAGGAAACCCAGTAAGTTACCCCTTAATACTGTCCTCATTTCAATCAGGTCATGCTGATATGCCTTTATCAATACAGGCATCTTGTATTGTGAACAGTTCCTTTAATCAAAGCTTTACTTTTACTTTATTCACTGAGATATGCAGACTGGGCCACAAGTGTCCATTTCAATCATAACCTCATTACAAAAGGTTAAATAAAAAGTATATAAAAGGAATATACATACATTTAACAATATTACAAAAGCTCTGTGTATAAAGTATATCAATCTATTGCTACCGATACCTTTGAAGATACAATATTTTCTGAACTGTGGTATCAGTACTACAGCAATAGTAGACAGTGATGGTAAGTGAAGAAATTGTATTCCTAACAAGCATTTGCAGAGAGAATTTCAAAATTGTATTCTGTGATAGCTGTGCTGTAAAAGATAGTAAACTTTCTGTTATTTGCAATGGGTATAATAAGAAAAAATTAATTTAAAGTCTACTAATAAAGATCCCTGTGACATTTTAGTAGCACAAAGCAGGATTGTGTGCAGCAATGATCCAGGAATGGTCAGACTATAGTGATGTGAATAAAATGGAAGAAACTATGTATACTAACTATTGAGAAGTAAATACACATATGACATAGTCTATTTCCTATGCATACTTGAGCAATAACGTTGTTATTGTTGTTGTTGTTGTTGTTGTTGTGTCTTTTGGCTTTTCATGGTTAGGGTTCGCCACAGTGGAACTCTGGTCCGCTAATGATTGGCAGTAGATTTTTATATGCTGAGTTGCCGGCCCTGATGCACAACCTTCAACAAAGGTATGCCCATTCATGCATGTCTCCACACTGAAGACGCTCTAGCTGAGAATCGAACAGGACAACGTCTTACTGTGAGGCGACAATGCTACCGCAGCATAATAACATTGTATAAATAATGGTGGGTTTACCCACAGATGGTAAGGTCTAGTAATGACAGCAAAATGAGAGTGGCCAAGCAAAGCCATTCATGGCTAAACCACCATTGCCAATACCCTTGAAAGGTCTATTGCTGGTGTACAAAAAAAAGCACTAGGGTGGTACAGTATCCCATTGAGTAGCATTGCTGCCTCGCAGTGCTTGGTTCTTCAGTTCAATTCTCATCTGAGGTGTATTCTCTAGTGAATCTGCACTATCTCCTTATGTCTGAGTTGGTTTTCACTTGTGGATCCATCATCCTCCAACATCCTAGTGTGTGTGTGTGTGTGTGTGTGTGTGTGTGTGTGTGTGTGTGTGTGTGTGTAAATATTATTGTGGACATATTTATTAATATATAATAACATTATTTTCTTTTTAAGATTTGGTGAAAAGGTATGTTATCATTTGTAATCATTAACCTTGAAATCTTAAATGATACAGACAGTTTTCTAAATTTTGGTGGTTTAATTTCATTCTGTAAATTTGGTTGGTACAATTTGCTTATCTTTTAAAATGTATAGATTGAAATCATAAACAGTTATAAGATTTACTGGAATGTTCTGATGTTTTGCGCTTTCAGAATTATAGTTCAGTGCTTATTTTTCTAAATACTTTTCCTCTTTCAGAAAATTTATTTAATTGTATTTTCCCAGTGTTTATCTCAAAACAGTCTTGCATAATTAATTTATCATTTCTTAATTAGTGGCAATTATGGAAGCTCTGTAATTTTTCTTTTCTGGCATCTTTCATATTATTTTATTATCTAAATAAAGTCATCAGTAATGGATTTGTTGTTTCTTAGTTACATGGTTTATTTCATATTTCTTATGTATTTATTTATGTTTATGCTAACTAGAGTAAAAAAAAATCCATGGGGGCTGTTTTCAGGTTTAGCAGGGGATACAAATATTAAAGAGAAGAAGTAATAGGCACTTTGTTGCTTACAGACAACATTTTCCCATAACAAAAGGCACAGTGTGAAGTCTAACAATAAGCAGACAATGCAAAGATACATTTCAAACATTTATATAATTCCCAACTCATTAGTTTCCAAAGCCTGCAAACAATAAACATGATATATGTAGGTCAAAGAAGTATAACAAAGAAGAAATATTACAAACTGTAAGTCAAATTCACAGTTCTATGAGTTCTTTAGTTTGTTTGGCCTGGCACTTATAATTGAGTATTAAGGCTATGAGCTGTTAACAAGCTGATTCCTATAGTCCAGGGTATGATTCCCTCAGCCTCCTTTTGCCTACTGTGTCAGTCTGAACAAGTCTGTTAAGCAGCCAGGTCTTCTGGTCCAAGTCTGAAAAACATGTATGAGGGTAACTGTTCAAGTCCTATTTAATATATGTTGGCAGCAGATAGCAAGGATAATTCATAATGCATGTGCAAAGCTTAAAAAAAATGTTATGCTGTAGAAATAATAGGTTATAGAAAATACTTGTACGTATCCACCAATCTAAATATCTGAAACTCATAAATGTAAATCCAGGAGCAATGAGACAGAACATGGAAATATGCAGGAAATGTATACTAGTCTGAATTTGGCATGTTTTGGAGTTTCCCCTTTTCTCCATTCAAGGTCCAGCAACTTTGAACTTGAGCGGGTGAAGGGGGCTTGGCTCCTTTCAAAAAAATAAACAAATAAATAAATAATTAAAAGAAAACAGCTATTTTCAAAATTCTCCATTTGAATTACTTTTCTACCCGTAATATCTGGAGTTGCAGTTGCAGGTTTCAAAACTGCAATAGACTATGCTAACTAATAATACTCTAATACTGCGGCTTTTGTGCCATGAATGAATATTTACATACAGCCTAGAAGAATGTGATATTTTAGAAAAGTTAAAACAAATAAAAGTAGATATATAAACATTTAGCCATAGATCTCGGTATAGTTATCTTTTTCTGGTAATGAAGGGTCTTCTTCATGTACTGAACTTCAATGTAGTACCCACAGTCTGTTATTAATAGTCTTACTATTGTTTAGTCCACCATCAGGTGGAGTAACTGGAGAAATGCTTTTGCCTGTTTCTGACATAAACTCAATGTTAGTAAATATATCGATATATCTATAGATAGATACAGTAGATATATATAGAGAGAGAGTATGTAAGGATAAGGAGAGTCGGGAAGGAGCATTTGTAAACAGTGTTTCTTAACATGTTTTGCATCAGTATGATAGCGCAACAGGAACGTGTTTTGGATACATTTACATTCTGAAAACACAAAATATATCCAACAGCTAAAGCTGACTACGATTTAGAGTAGCCTGTTTATTAAAAAAATTAAGCGCTTTCCATTGTCGTGAAAACGGCAACTTCTTCAGATTCAAACAGAGACATTAATTACAAGTTTAAATAAGTAAAAAAATCATATGACATGACTATCAGCTGACATGTTACACCATCAAAAAAAATAAAAACTAATGGCAATGTGATTACTTAGTTTTTATCGTTTTTTGATGGTGTAACATGTCAGCTGATAGTTGTCATGTGATATGATTTTTTGCTCATTTAAACTTGTAATTAATGTCTTTGTTTGAATCTGAAGAAGTTGCCGTTTTCACGACAACGAAAAGCGCTTAATTCTTTTAATAAACAGGCTACTCTAAATCGTGGTCAACTTTAACTGTTGGATATATTCTGTGTTTTCAGTTTACATTTAGCATTCATTATATCGTGGACTTGCAATAAAGTGGAATGCAGTGATCTCACATGTGAATGATACGTGTGACAGCAATGCATTTGCTATCATCTGAGTGAGTACCACATAGCAATACTGCAACGTAGGGATAAGGAGACTGGGCACATCATTTGGGGAGCTCATGACTACTATTTTATGGTATGATTAAAATGTTCACTCTGGGTATGTTGGTGGCACTGACGTTTTGTTAGACTGCACTTGACCTGTCTTTTAGAGATGACATCTTTGAGCCAATATTTGCTAATTTGGGTTTGAACAGAACTTCTTAATAAATTAAGATATCATCTGAATGTTCTGTCCTATGATGATTATTATGATTATTAGTATTATTTTCTATATGTATGTGCAACATAAAAGGGTTTTTACACCAGAATGTTTCAGGTTCCAAAGAAGAATACATAGAGACAATTTTTGGGTCTACCTTTCCTCAGTCTTTTTGCAAAGATTTCAAAATTCAAGATGTTGACCTTTCAGATAGTGTTGGCTCTGCTCCCAGATCAGAATGGCATGGTAATGTTACCATTCCTGTGTCAAGTAACTTATGAGAGTTCTATGATTTTCTGTATCTGGGTCACATTATCAATTCTCTTCCTCACACTTTGGGCTTCCCACTGCACCATAACTATTTAGAAAGTGTCTAGCTCCAGTGGTTGTCCACTGCAGAATGGTGGGCATACACATTTTTCTTCATTTATATGTCTTGCTTATCTGTGCATCGTTTTTCCCCACTTATGAGTCTTTAACAAAGGTATCTTCACTCCTAACTCATCTAGTATTCCAGATAGATAGATATGCCAAAATTGTGTCTCTAGCTTGTCTAATAGACAGTGTGTTGAAAAAGGCTTTCCTTCTTAAAGAGAAAGTGGATTTGTGTCTGTAAGTCTTCATGAACTTTTCTTACCAATCTCAAGATACTGCCAGAGAATTTTTCAGGATACTAGGCCTTAAGACTTCTGTGGTTTTCATGATTCCCTTTACCAGGCTATATATATATATATCAGAAAGATTCCATGGTACGTCAGAAACATATGGATCCAACACTCTCATCCCCTGGAGTTTCAAATTCCAGTCTAGGGCTTTATCCAGTTAGAACTGCATTGGTGGAGGGATTGGTGGAGGGATCAGATGGCTAATGAGTGATTCATCATATTTTGCTTGGAGAGCAGTTTCAAAGGAGGTAAAAGTGCAAGGACTGTGAGACAGTTTAGACAGAACAAAGTACATCAAAATCAGAGAAATGCTGGCTGTGATTCAGGCCATCTGCTTCAAGTATGTGGGAGGGGTGGTTGAGGAGAAGGGAAGCTAGAATCAGAGGGACTGCAGCCAAATGGCACAGAGTGTCAGGTGTACTATATGACAGTAGAATACCAAAGAAACTGAAAAGCAAGATGTACAAAACAGTGATGCAACCAGTAATACTGCACGGTACAGAAACCTGGTCAGTAAAGGCAAAGCAGTAAAGGAAGCTAGAGGTGATGGAAATAAAGTGCCTGAGATGTGTGGCAGGATGTACATTGTGGGACAGTTGAAGAAATCAGGACATAAAAGCAGAAGCCAAAGTAGCTCCAATTGTAGAAAAGGTCAAACAGAAGAGATCACAGTGGTTTGGGCATGTGCAGAAAAGCAGAAAACAATCAGATGAGGAAGATTTGGACAGACAGGAAGAAGGTAAGAGGAAATAAGGGCATCCAGCAAAGAGGTGGATGGATTATGTGAGAGAAGATCTGTGACAGTCAGGCATGAGTGTCAAAGAAGGTAGGAGTGTGGCACTGAATTGAGAGAGATGGCAACACTTGACATGACACCCCAATCTCCTGTAGAAAATGGGAAAAAAGGGGGTTGATGATGATGATTCAGGCCATAAAGTCTGTACATCCTTTTCAGGACACAGGTCTTCACCGGGTCATTGCAGTCAATGCCATGGTTATGTACTATAAAAACTAACAAGAGGCACTGCTTTGTAGCCTCTGTGCCACCTGGCAATGATAACTTGGGAAGTTAGTGCTTCAGCACTCCTTAATGCTTCAGGCATCTTAAACCATCAGAGCAAAGCCCTCTGGATTGCCAACTGGCTCACAGATGGGATGCAGGAAATCAAGAAAAGGGAAGTTACCACCGGAAAGAGACAAGTCACCAGTAAAGTCACCCTCTCTGTCGGGACCTCTCTTGTTGACATATACTTTTCTGAAGTAAAAGCCAATAGCAAAGGGTCACAGTTCACTGTACCTATCCAGGCATGTCCAAAGGGCAGTTTCAGGTGTACTCTCCAGTCCAACTGGTGAATCTGGGCATTTAGAGATGATGTTACAACTGTGTCATGTACACAGACAACCCCTTCCTCCTACCACCAAACACTAATACATGCGAGAGATGCAGTTATACAGCCAAACTAGAGGCTAAGCTCTCAACCCAAGACTGGATCAGACAGTCAAGAGGAGAAGAGAAATAATTGCATCACATCACCAGTCTTACATAGACCCATTAAACCAGCACCAGCAAAAAACACACATAAATACATGGAAACATACTCGGAGGCTCTAAATAAAAATCTGCAAAACCAACAGAGACCTCCAAAGCAAACATCCAAGCAACCTCCACCCCCAACACAAACCATGAAACACATACTTCACAAAACCAGTGTGCCATACAATCATAGCCCTTAAGGCAAAATAACATACCCAACATACTAGCAATAGGTGACTCTATAGTCAGGCACACTGATGTCCCACTCACTAGGCTGAATAAGGAGAAGGTTACTGTTAGCTGCCTGTCGGGTGCTAGGATCTGCCACATAACACAAGCACTGAGGTCACTCCAGAACAAGTAAAATATGTCTCTGTCATTGTCCATGTTGGTGTGAATGCCCTGAGCCATACCTACCTGGACTACATGAAAAGAGACATGGAAGAGCTCTCTGATCACATAGCCCAGGCCGGTATGACCCTGACCCTGAGTAGCATCCTGCCTTCACCAAGAATGATACCATGGTATAAAGAAAAAAATTCTCGATTTCAACAATTGGCTAAGTTTCTGGTGTCATTAAAAGGGGATCCAGTGTCTGCCACCTGGGATGACATGCTCGACAAGCTACACTGCTTAGCTAGAGATGGCTTGCACTTGTCACCCTTAGGCTTTCGAATACTTGCCAAGGCTCTTGCCACCCCCATAGTGTCTTTTTTAGGCAAGGCTCAAAAGACAAATCCACCACTGTAAATAGCACAAGTAACAAAAAACTAAGGGTTGCTACTCAACGCCATAAGTCTAAACCTCAAAATGCACATACTCGAGGCACTACTCAGTATGGAGAAAATCGATACATGTGCAGTAACAGAAACCTGGTTTAAGGCTCCAGAGAGCACCTCAGTACTACCAGGCTACAACTCATAACATACATTTCGGCCACAGAACCCAAACCGAAATACAGAAGGCGAGGGCATATCCATATTCATCAAGGATACCCACACCTCCAGGTTAGTGGCATAGCATGATGCTTCAGAGATCATCCACGTGCAATTAACAATGGGCAAAACTGCATTTCAAATTGTAGCTTGCTACAGATCACCCACCATGTCCCAGGACCACCATTCCGCATTTCTGGAAACACTGGGAAACATAAAGATCCTACCAAACACCCTAATATTGGGTGATTTCAATTACCCGAACATTAACTGGGAGAACTACTCAAGTACTAACTCCCTTGCCCAACTTTTCCTAGAATTTATAAACTCAAATGCCCTGGTTCAACTGGTCAGCACTCCCCCCCCACAGGTGACAACATACTGGACCTGGTCATCACCAACATGGGCGACCAGTGTTCCACACCAGAGATCAACCCCTTGCTGGTTAGATCTGACCATAAACAAATCACTTTGGATATCCATATTCCGCCCCCACCCATGCACAAGAAAGCCACCGTGAAAAACTTTTCAAAAGCAAACTTCACATTACTTAAGACCGAGGTGGAAAGTTTCAAAGCCCCCATGCTTAAGGATAACACTGTCCAAGCTGTAAAACCCTTTACTAATGCATTCTATGGGCAGCTACAAGAATGCATGGATCGTGCCATCCCAAGCAAAACCAAGACTCACTCCTCCAAGAAAAGGAAACCAGTCTGGTGGACTCCTGCCATAAACAAGCTATACTATAGAAGGAGGAAACTAGTACAGAAAAGAGTAAAATCCCACGAAGGGAAGACATCCCTGATTAGTATCAGCAAGAAACTACGATCCCTCATAAAATCATCCAAGGCGAGCTTTGAAAGAAAAATTGCTAAGGACTCAAAGATAACCACATGGCATTCTTTAGCTATGTCAAAAATCTAAGTGGCAATGCTCAGATCTGCTCGGAGTTAGTGTAGAATGGCACAAAATACACTAAACCGACTGATATCACCAACATCCTGGCAGACAGGTTCAG
Organism: Protopterus annectens; assembly: GCF_019279795.1. Classification (NCBI taxonomy): domain Eukaryota; kingdom Metazoa; phylum Chordata; order Ceratodontiformes; family Protopteridae; genus Protopterus; species Protopterus annectens. Next base: position 50,924,027 of record NC_056744.1, on the reverse strand, counting down.
CACAAACTTCACCCCCAAAAGGGCCCATAACCACACCAGAAGAATGTAGAGTCCCTGAAATCACAGACACTCAGGTTAAAACTGCCCTCTCCAAAGCCAAAAACACAGCATCAATAGGACCAGACAGTGTCCCAGGCTGTGTCCTACACAAGCTCAAAGATGAACTAACCCCTCACCTAAACACACTGTTCAAACTCAGCCTCTCCACAGGCTACATACCCATAGAGTGTCACACAGCAATGGTTACTCCACTCCACAAAGGTAGAGCCACAACAGACCCTGGGAACTATCGCCCTATAAGCCTGACTAGCTTAGTCTGCAAGGCTATGGAGCGCATCATCATGGAACTCATTAACAGAGACATTGGGAACCTCCAAACACTGAACCCTACCCAGTTTGGCTTTGTTAAGGGCAGATCATGCCTCCTAAACCTGGTGGACTTCTTTGAGACAGTTACCAAGGCTATAGACGAGGGAAAGGTGGTACACACAGCCTACCTAGACCTCGCTAAGGCCTTCAACACCATTCCCCATTCTGGTATTATAGACAAGATCACCAGCCTAAACATAAACCCCTACGTCACAAGATGGGTTGCCAATTGGCTCATGGACAGAACCCACATGGTGAGAGTTGCGGGAGCTAGGTCCGACTCTAAACCGGTTACAAGTGGCATTCCCCTGGGCTCAGTCCTAGGACCCCTCCTGTTCAGCATATACTTCTCAGAGGTACAGGCAAGCACAGGAGGACTATGGCTGACCAAGTTCACAGACAACTGCAAACTAGGGGCTATAATTGACTCTCCAGCTGACACAGACATCCTCCAAAAGGGTCTCACTGAGACGAATACCTGGTGTCAAAATCACGGCCTCAAGCTAAATGCCAAAAAGTGCATAGTCATCCCCTTTGGAAAAAAACAAAGTACCCACAAACTACCACATAGGTGGCAGTCCCCTAAATACGGAAGACATAACAAGGGATCTGGGGACCCAAGCAGATAGTAATCTCACCTTTGATAATCACATTGCCAAAGTGGTTAGAAAATCCTTCTATGTGGCCCACCTAATCACAAAAGGGTTCGTATCCAGATCAAAAGAGGTCATTGTGCCCCTCTACTCATCACTCATTAGACCCATCTTAGAGTATAATGCCCCATTTGGGATGTACCTTACAAGACACCTGCAACAGCTGGAAAGACCACAGAAGTACTTCACCAAGAGGATCAGTGGCCTCAAACAGATGCCCTATGCAGCTCGACTGAAGAAACTCCAGTTGTATTCAATTGCATACTGCCTACTCAGAGGTGATCTCTGCCTGACATACAGGGCCATGTCCAAACCCAGAATTGATGGACATGCCCCACCTAAAGAAAACCTTATCCCCTCGAGCCACATGCTCTAGGGATCTAAACCTCACCACAACAATAAATAGGACATGCTGGATGGATAGATTCCTGTCCCAGAGATTTCCCATGCTTTGGAACAAGATCCCACTCTACAATAGGCAGAGGTCCTCACTAACACTCTTCAAAAGAAACCTTGACGAGTGGATGGGAAACAGAAAGTTTACATCGGGGAACACTTCAGTGGCTCTGCTGGACAGAGGCACAGGGAACTAATCTAAGGGGGTGGCAAAAGGCAACACATTCTGGCTAGGCTTATAAATGCCTTTGGGCAGATAGCCTAGTACCCACCTATGAACCTATGAACCTATGACTGCAAACTAGGAGCAGTCATTGAATCCTGCAAATGACTTAACCATCCTGCAGGAAGGTTTGTCCCAAATAAATAAGTGGTGTTAAATCATGGATTGAAACTAAATGGAAAAATTCAGTATTGTTTCCCTCGGGACATCATCTATCCCAAGGAACTTTTGACTAACTGTCCATCATTGTAAGAAAGTTCTTCCATATTGCACAGCTTATAAACAAAGGGATTGTGTATAGATCTAGGGATGTCAGTGTCCCCCATATTCAGCCATTATTAGCCCAGTCATTGAATATAATGTCCCCTTTGGTATGTATCTATCCAGACTCATGCAACAACTGGAACATCCATAGAGATACCTTACTAAAAGGATGCAATGTCTAAACAAGATGTCCTATATGGACCGACTCAAAGCCCTGCCACTATACTTGGTATCCTACAGACTGATAACAGGTGACCTGTGTCTGGCATACAAGGTATTCTCTCACCCATTATTATTGGATTTACTGCACATCAGCAAGTCAGATGGCATCAGAACTCCTTGGTCTAGGAATCTAAACCTCTTCTTCAACATCAATAGAATGGATTGGAGGAAGAGGTATATGTCATAGAGGATCCTGCTGCTCTGGAACAGACTCCCCATCCACATAAAACAGTTCACCCCTGTCCATATTGAAGTGAAACTTGGATTTATGGATGGGAAACATGAAAGTTAACCCAGGACTGTCGTCTGTACTACTAATGGACAGAGGCAGCTCCTCTATGCTTTATCCCATACTTGGTCCTTTCAAATAATCTATGATATGATCTCAGTTATTCTCAGTGGGGGTACTACATACCGTATTTCCCCAAAAATAAGACCGGGTCTTATACTCCCCCCCCCCTGAAATACACATTAGGGCTTATTATCAGGGGATGTCTTATTTACCCCCCATACAACAATCTACATTTATTAATTTATTCATGTACAAAAATCGACATTTATTCATGTACACAAATCAACATTTATTCATGTACAAAAATTGAAATTTATTTTGTACATTTCCATTATTGGGCAACAGTTCCAGGTGATGCGTTAACAGTTGTGTGAGAATTCTACATAAACTGTGCAACAAACAGTTCAAATTCAGAATATCTACAGCTTGGCTTCCACAGTGCAATATTTCATGCTTAAACGAAAGTGCAGAAAAATCTCAATACATGTGTTTTGGAAGAGGGGAATAAAACAGATGAATAACTGCCACTTTTTGAGTGGTGATGCTTTCTTTATTCCTTACCCAAACCATAAGAAAAAAATGAAGGAAAGTCATAAAAATGAAGTCTGGGAACTAGTGGCCTTACTTTGTAATTATCCCTTGATAATGAAACGTTACCTTAATACAATAAAGTCAAAAAACTGACAAGAGCTTGTTGGCAGCTGAAAGCAGAAGCAATCCATTCTGTTGCCCCGATAACAGAAAAGTTATTCAAATACAGTCATGTCATCTTCTTCTGGAACATTGTCATAAGTCTCCAACCCCTGAATTCCAGCCTGAATTTCTTACGACTCCATTGGCCCCAATCTGTCATGCCTAGTAATAGAGCTCTCCTAAAATGAGCACTGCTTGTCCATGTAGCCTGCTCATAGTGCACTGGCAACACAGCCGTCAGTGATTTTGACCCATGAATTCTTCTCCCAAATCACGACCTCTTGCAGGCTAGGCTTCACAAAGTCTCCACACTGATTTCTCTCCATTCTATTTTCAATGTAGTCATTGCGTTCCATGTGCAAATGGTCCTTGAATGGCTTGTTTATTGCAATATCAAGAGTCTGGAGATAGGCAGTCATTCCTGCGAGAATCATTATTTGATCTATTCTTCTGTGTGCAAGGAAGTTCTTCATGTCTTTAGTGCAGTGAGTGCTGGCTGAATCCTAGACTAGCAGACCTCTTTTGCCACATTGCAAAACAAGTGGCAGCATTACATTGACTTCCTTATAACTGCTTGTAAGCATCAGGCTTTTTCGGTTTCAAGAATGTAAATGCCTAAAACACATTCAATCTTATCTTTCTTGCCCTTATTAATGATTAGAGATGGGGTTTTCTTTCCATCTAGATAAATTGCCAAAATACAGGTAACACGTGCACTTTCATAACCAGTGGAGGGAATGTAGATTGATGAGGCACCCCTCTGATCAATTGTTGTTTGAGATCCTTGGCTCATAAACACTGCAGGTTCATCCATTGCAATCATGTTGGAGAGTTGGTATTTAGAAAAAATCGATGCTCATAAACACTGCAGGTTCATCCATTGCAATCATGTTGGAGAGTTGGTATTTAGAAAAAATCGATGCCATCAACAAAGGACTTGAATGCAAGTGCACATTTAATAACTTCAGCATCTTCCAGCTTGAACAGTGTTGTCGATCTTCTTAGAGACAGTTCATATTGCTGAAGGAAGCCATCCAGCCAATATTGTGATGCTTTGAATTCTTCTGGGGATATTTCTAACTGTGGTGCCATTGCAAGGACAAATGCTTGAATATCAGCCATGCACACAACCAAAGCCTTTGCTCTCCTGTTAGCAATCCATTCACAGATGATGTCTTCCAGCTCAGGAAATAATGGTTGCTGACTTGATCCACACTTGCACTTCGTAGCATTTCCCTTGTCGGCCTGTTGACTGAGGTTATTGTACACTGCTCACCTTTTTCGGATCAGTCGGAGATCCAACTTCTTCTCTTTGCAGAAAGACATCAGATTCTTTCTCCAGGAGTCCTTTATGATTCCTTTCTTGTAGTCAATGGAATAGCTCTTTCTTTTTGCACTCATCTTGTCTGGGGGGGTTAACTGATGACTTATGATAGAGGAGTGGCAACACAAATTGGTGACGGTTAAGAAGACCCAACCACACCCATTCATTATCAAGTGAGCACGTTTTACGTGCATTATCTGTACTTTGAACAATCAAAGTACACTTGCCAGTGTTTATGGGCCAAGGATCTCAACTGCCAAGTGTGAGTGAGGATTAGGGTTGCAGTAAACATTGTGGAGGACTCCCAGGGAAAGAATCGTATGAGTTTCTGCAAAGAGAAGAAGTTGGGTGTCTGAATGGTCCGAAAATGGTGAGCAGAGTATGATAACCTCAGTCAATAGGTGTTAGTAATATTATTATTTTACAATTCAACACATCCATCATGTGTTGTTGACAATCTTAACTGGAGCTTATTTTTGGGGTAGGGCTTATATCATGACCACCCTGGAAAACCATGCTAGGCCTTATTCTCTGGTTAGGTCTTATTTATGGAGAAATACAGTAATTATCATCCATGGGATGGGGTAAGGTGAATCTCTAACCAAATGGGATAGGTTAATTTGAGCAAAAAAAGGGAAACTGACTAAGTTTAAGTGGCCAGTAACAGAACCTTAAAGAGACACTGCAGTCCGTAATAAAAATCACACAGTATAGCAAGTGGCCCACAAGACCGGGTAGCCTAGTACTTACCAATAAACCTATGTACCTATTAAATCAATAAATGTTAGTAAATAATTTGGTCATTTTATTTATATTGTTACACTCTACACTACCCTTGCTGTTGTTGTTTTTGAGTTTGTTTTTATAATTCCTGGCATGATGCAATGGCAGACTTTTTAAATGAGAATTTACTCAGTTCCTGTAGAGTTTTGCATTGTGAAGGTTAGGTGATGCAGCAGAGAAGCACAATGGGAGTAAAGGTGTGGAGATGAGCAATACTGCTGTCAATATCTGTAGGGGGTTGTGATAGCATTATCCTCTTGCCCAAGTCTGTTTTCTCCAGATAAAGGCAAATACAAGTTCCTATAGTTCATTGGCGTTTTTCGCCAAACCAACTGACCCCCTTTGTTAGAGGCACTCAAGGTGATGACCTTCCCAGACATGTCAGCCATTTGGATACTTGCAAAGATTTGACAAAACTTATCAGAGGCTTTAAAACTATGGTAATAAATATAAAGCACTTCTGTGGGAATGTATTTACTTTTAAGAACGTGTCTGAGTGAAAAAGTGTACAAGGGATTAGTTTTGTAAATTTGTCAACAACATACATGTTGACTGCCCATTATCTTTTGAATTAGTAGCATTTTTTTTGTATAAGATGTGGTTTAACTCATCAACATTTTTATTAAATACAAGGGGAAAGATCTAATTGATCTGAAATGAAAGACAAGTGGGATATGCAAGAAAATTACTAAGCATTCTTTATACAAGTTGTTGTTGTGTCTTTCGGCTTTTCCCGGTTAGGGGTCGCCACAGTGGAACTCCGGTCCGCTAATGATTGGAAGTAGATGACTTTGAATTGACTGTATCCTATATTGTTATGCATGAGAAAACAAATAATTTATATCAGTGTAAGACAGCATATTCAAAAGGTAAATCTTATCCTATTAAATGTATAAAAAGACTCCATTACTTCAGTCTCATAAAGAAAGGTCTGATGATGATAATAATAATAATAATAGTAATAATAATAATAATAATAATGTTAGTCATTATTCCTGATTGGCTAATAAAGGACTAAAAGGGACTCAATCAATTATAGACAATTTACTAAAACAATCAGGACCCGACAAAGCTGATTTTGAGAGAACTTTGATGGCTATATTGGTATGGATGGCAAACAGACAAAATGGGTTTCATGGTCATGATCGGGGATAATAATTCTCAAGTGTGCTTCATTATGAGGAACGCTCCATAGGCTCATAGGAGAATACTAGGCTAACTGTGCTGAAGGGACATTTTAAGCCTAGAAAATAATCCTGGATTAGAATCAAATCCTGTACCTTTTGTCTGTGAGGTGAACTTAACCATTATGCCTAACCCACTCAGATTATGGTTGCACTACGGATTAAACCCAGGACCGTCTGTGTGTGAAGCAGATACGATAACCACTACACTACAGAACCTTATTATGAATTATAAAAAGACCATGCTCCTCTCTGTTCCACATTGGAAGACTCCATCACACATTCATTAAAAATATGTTTTAACTAATATCCATAGTAAATAATCATATAAATTCATGAAAACAACCTTATACAATTATAAAACAAAATATTTTAACCACGCTGTGTGTTTCAAAACAAAATATTTTAACTATGCTGTGAGCGTCTTAAGTGAAAGTATTAGTAAGCTCTTAGCAAATTTTCCACATTTTGGCCAGTTGTTCCACATTATGAGAAGTAGCGTTTCACATATAATTGATAGAAGGTTGACAGCTATGGTCAGGGATGAGGAAGACAAAGGAGAATCATTTCATACAACCAAAGTTAAAGATGGTGGACATTATGATGTTTTGAATTTAATAACTAGATTTTTTACTAAAAATGAAATGACTGTGTAGCAAAAGAAGTTCACTTTTCTTCCTGCAGGCTGCAGGTAGGATAAATGCTATTAATATACTGTTGGAAATGAAAATGTATACAAGGAAGTTGAACCTTCAATATATTATGAAATATGATACAGATAAGTGAGCTATAACTGACATTCATTTTAAAATATGCAGGGCATTTAAAATATGCAGTGCATTTAATCCTCCTGTAATGACATATTTGATGCCTTTTGAAGACACTTGTGCACAGAATATTAGGAAAATATGTAGTAATGTGAATAAGACCAAAAACAGTTTTAATAAACTGAGTCTTGAACAGAGACAAGCTTTAATTAGTTTGAAATTTTATACAAATATAAAGACATGAAAGCTGATAAAGGCAGTTTTGTGGTTGTTAAGGAAAATGAGGTGTATTATAATAATAAAACTGAAATCATATTAAATGTTGATTTATCTTATAGAGAGGTAACAAACAATTTATTAAGACAAGTTATAGGAAGGTGGATTTACATATTTTAAATATGTTAGAACATGGTAATAAATATTGACATTTATAAATTTTTATTTGTCCCTCATCCCAGGATCAGTACTCTGTTCTGTACCCCCAAACTATGCAAAATATGGAAGACCCACCATTTGGACCTACTGTAGCAGGATTGGTATCAAAAACATAATACTTGGCTATATCTATAGAAGAAAGAATAACATTTCTAACAGAAAGGTCATTTTCCTACATTAGGGATCCTAGGATTTTTTTTTAATTATTTACATGAAGAAGATGGTATTTTGTAAATTAATGTGTGCACAGTGTCATTGTACACAATTATTCCACACAAACTGGGTGTGGAAAATGTTAAAATGCAATTGGTTAAAATGGTAATTTTAGTAATCAAGAAATTAAAATAGTTTGTAATTTATTAGACATAATTCTGAAAAATTATGTTTTTATTTTTGGGAAATAATTATTATCAGCAGAATACAGGAGTAGCAATGGGATCTGTAGTAGCCCCTACTTTTGCTAATATAGTTTTAAGGGAATGGGAAGAAACAATAGCACTACAGAGTGGATTTAATGACAAGATTAAAATGTAGGTTTGTTTTACTGACAATTTGTTTTTCATATGGAAAGATGATAAAAATGTCATGTTTGAAACAGAACATAATTTTTAAGGTTCACTTACTTTACCTCACCACAGTCTATTTCAGTTTTGAATGTTAGGGTAATATTAGATAGGAACAATAAGAACATGCAAAAATTTATAGGAAAGCTTCTTTTACAGATAATTAATTGCTTTTCAGAGGCATCACCTTATGTACGTGTAAAGAAATGCAGTGAAGGGACAAATTGGCATTAAGATTTACAACTAATAATGATGAGTTTATACAAGAATGTGAATATATCAAATCTTTACTTTTACAAAGGTACCATAGAAATGAATTAATTGATGGTATTATAAATGAAGTGGAAGACTGATTTTAATCTTATCCTGTTAAATAATGGAGAAAGTCAAAAAGCCAAATGCAGTGCTGCTATCAGTTGAGGCAGGAGACTCACGTAAACATAAAAGAGAGCAATCCAAATCCAAGTGTGTGACCCTCCAGTGGCAATGAAAGAGATTCAAAGGAACTTCAAATAAGATGCATTCATAAAAATAATAAAGTTTATTCCAATGAAAGGCTTCTTCAGACTCTTAAAACAATGAATAAAACTGTTTGAATCATTTTTAAACCATCCTTAAGCTTCCTATTGGACATTACAAATTGATATGTCACATGTTATCTTGTCTTAAAGGAACAGATACTCAAAAAGTTAACATAGTTAAATGCAACAATATTTAGAAGGAATACTTCCATCCAAATATACAATTAATGATCAGAATGTCCATGCAAATAAGTAAAAATATGCATATACCCTGATACATTCTAAAAATATAAAAGGAGCATTGTGCTTGGTCCTATATCATTCTACAATCATTAAAAACTGTTTCTACATTCATTAAAACCCTGAACATTCTCTCTCCTCATGGTGTTAAAAACATTAAAATCCTTAGAAAAACAGCAAGTTTTATCGCGTTTCAATATCTAGCATCTCTACAAAGATAGTGGTGTGTCGAATGCAACTTTGCATATATCAGGTTAAAAACTAATATAGCGAGAACTCTGTACTAAAAATGTTTACCACAAAACAACATAGCGAATATAATGTATTCGATGTGCCTCATCAAGGAGTCAGACCTCATCATATCTGTGAAAGGCTGTTGTCCAAGATTAAAAATTCCACAAATAGGAACCTCTTAGATTCCACGTAAAACAAACTGTTTACAAGTTGTAAAGTGCCGTGCTGTAGGAACTCTGAATGCAATTGAGTACTACCTAACTTCATGCTATGGTAACTCAGCGTCACGGTGAGCACGTTCTAAGCATCTAAGTACTGAACAACAGAAACAATGTTTAAATTTCTAAGAAAAAAGGTGAGCCTATATTGCTGTCCTGTGCCTAAAATAGACAGTATTTGTAAGCACGATTATGCCCTAGAAGCATATATTGATCACAAAGTGTCACTATTTAAAACAATGAAACGTGTACATATTAATGAGTACACTTATTAAAGTGTTAAGCTGAACATGGCAGAGATGGCATTAACTAATACAAAATAAAAAGATAAAACAGATAAATAGTGGAATGCTAGGCGTAACACATAAAATTGACACAATAAAGCTTGAAATTAGCACAAAGCACACATATAATAATACCTAAGTATAAAGCTCCATAGATGATAGGGTCCCTAACTAGTAAAAGCAACTACTTACATGTACATAGTTGGTGCTAAATATAACAACATTCTAGGTTAAAAGGTCAAATGAATAATGTGAAGAGATAAACAATCCGCAACAATACTAAGCCTGTACCTAATGATAAAACAAAACTATCTATTGATGTATGGGGTACCTAGCTCAGTCATAAAATAAAATCCAGCTACAGTGAACAAATATATATATGCATGCTTGTATATACATGTGTATATATTTACACACATGCATGTGTAAACTATGCCCAATAACCACTAATATATTGAGGTGGTGAAAGGAGGGGATGAAAAACATACTAGTATGTGAGGTATGGGCTCAGAAGTAAGGCTAAAACAAGAAAGCCGAACATATCCAAAGGTCCATCAGTTCCTGGGATTTGATACTAAGAACACATCTACTTGTGGCTATAAAGCTCAGAACATTAATACCATGAAAATGATTATATTCAGTCTACAAGGACTGATTCTTACACTGATTTACTATAAGAGTGACATCAATACGTAGTTTTAAAATTACCTTACTACTCTATTTAGGTAATAGTAGGTTAAGTCATCTTCGTAGTCTTCTACTTCTTAAAAATGGTTTGAGTTGCACTTTATCATTAAGCCCTGGTGACCTATCAGACCTTAGTCTGATAATCCAATGTGTCTCCTGTTCTAAGGTTTTGTTGATTAGATCACCACCTCTAAAACCCACGCTGACTTGTTCAATAACACAAAATTTAAAATTATGATTGGTGCCTGCTGTTGTATTGTGTCTAGCTAGGGCATTGGTCTCAGTACCTATCCTAATGTGGTAAATATGTTCCCTAACTCTTTCCTTAAGTGATCTATTGGTTTTGCCAATGTAATAGCTTTTGCAGGTTATACAGGTGGCCATGTATACCACATTCTTACTTTCACAGTTCGTGTTAGTTCTGAAGTTATATGAACAGGATGCTCAAAAGTGGTATCTTTATTAATGTAGATGCATTGATTACAATGACCACAGGGTACTGTGTTTCTATCATTTATTGGTCTACTTTTCCCCGGATGTTTGGGTCTACATAAAATGCTTCTTAAATTCTGATGATTCTTGTAGGTTATACGTGGTGTTGGTCCTACTACCTCATTGACATCCCTATCGGATTTCAGTATTCCCCAGTGTCTATCCAGGGTTTTTCACCTCCAAGTTCATTTTACTGAAAGTGAGGTTGGTTCTAATTTCAGTTTTAAAGGCTTGGACTCTTCATACTATCTTCATGTGCCATAAAGTAAGGTTTAGCAGTACCACAGTTCTGACCATTTCTAATATTTCATTTTCTTTATAGCCTTTCTAGAAATCTATCCTTCATGTCCTCTATTCCTTTCTCATAGAACTCTTGTTGTGGGTTCAACCTTGATACTCTCATGAATTGTCCTTTAAGGACATTTTGGAATACATGTACAGGATGCATACTGTTTCTGTGTAGTATGTTGTTTCTTTGGCAGGCTTTCCTATGAATGGTTGTATTAATAAGGCCATTGGACATCCTGAATACTTCCACATCCAAAAATGGTATAGTTTCATCTGAAAATTCATGGTGAATTTTAAAAGTTATCCAAATAAAAATTCTTTAAAGAGGGTTCATCACCCAACCAAATAAGGAAGAGGTCATCACATACCAACAAATTCATTGAAAAGTGGATGGTCATATAAGTGAACATCTTCCCACTAGGTTGGCGTAACTATTAGCACAAGATGATCCTTCTGTAAGAATATGGATTCTTGAAAAGCAAAAGCATTGTTAGTCAAGACAGTCTCAAGTAACAGAGTTATAAGATCAACTTTTTATCCGAAAAGTCGGAATGTATCTTCAAATATTCTGTTAACATTCTTATTCCTGTGTCATTAGGAATTACAGTGAATAAACTGACTACGTCTAGTGTCACAAAAAGTAATGTTGCTGTTCACCTAAAGGTCGAGTTTGAGAGTATAAATCTAAGAGAAACTGTTTGCTATCTTTCAAAATATTCCTATTGTCATTGACTAAAGGTCTTAATACACTTTCCAAGTAAATAGATAAGGTTCAGTGACCCAACCTTGCCCTGCAACAATGGGTCTGAGTGGTGGATCTACGCTGTTTTATGGACTTTGAGTCCCTGTATAATCGGGATGATGGGGTTGTTCACCTTAAAGTACTCATAGAGTTGTTGAGTTATGTCCAGAGACATAACTAAGTCATCCAAGGTATTATAAACACTGAACACCATATCTATTAAATTGTCCTTAGTTAGTATGGAGTAAGTATTGCTGTCATTTAACATTTGAAACATTTTGTTAGTGTAGTATATAGCATCCATGATGACCACGGGGCCACCTTTATCAGCTGGTCTTATTATTATAGAGCTATCATCTTTGAGTGAATACAATGCTTGTCTCTGCTTATAGTTCAAATTACGTCCATGTCTTGAAGGTGTTTTCTCCTGATAGCATTTGTATATGTCATCTTCCACTACATTGCCAAACACTTCAATTGTTGGGTGAAGTTGAGGCACGTAAGTGCTGTTAGCTTATTCTTAACTGAATTGTCATCAAACTGTCCAAACTCTAGCCTTAGTTGTAAATTACGAATGAACATTTTGGTTTCTATAATAGTGTCCACTAAGTCACTGTTCTTAGTGGGAATAAAACTTAGTCCTTTATTTAGGACTTGTTTCTCATACTCATTTAAAACCCTGCGGAAAGGTTCATGATCAATGATTCTGCCTCCCCACATTTTCTTTATCGTGGGGCCTACTTGTTCCTGCATCCTTTCCTCTTCTGTCTCCCCTGCTGGTTGACCTTCTTTTGTCCAAAAATGATTTTGTGCTATGGGGAGGGGCAGGTAATATATTTGTATTCACAATAACACTATTTGTTTTTGGTCTTACCACTGCTGCACCTGACCTCTGTACATCCGTAATGCAGCCTATCAGACCTTCACCTACAACAGTACTGTTAACTCTCCCATTTCCTTGTGTCCTGTTAGGGCTTACATTGTCCGTTTCTAGATTATTGTTTGCTGTGACTGGTTGATCAGATTCTGTGGTTACACTGGTACCTAAAATGTCAGTGATATCACTCTGCTTATTGTTTAAATCAATTCTATTAAATGATCTACTTTCTGAAGTATCACTGCGTGGATGTCTATCAGGATTGATTATAGGTGTGCTCAGTGTGGCATTCACAAAATTGTTACCTGTTCTACCTGGAGGCCTCGTGAGGCATTTGAGCCCTGACTATAGTGTAAATTTGGATTCATTTCCTAGGCCAGGTGAATACATTATTGTTCTTAAAATCTCTTACATCCCTGGTAATCTTAGCTTTCTTTTGGTCTAGCAACCGTTTCTCTAAAACAAAACATCTTCAATTACTTTCCTAATTTTCCCATGCACATCTCATTGTTAGCATATTTACTTTCAAAGTCTTTAAACAAGTTATTTACAGTCAATCTCAGTCTCTCCTCTTCAGGCAGATGAAACTCAATTAAGAGTTTCATATAACTAAAACTCAACTCCATGTTGAGTTGCTGCCAGCGATATAGTAAGTCTGGTAATGAGGTACCAGATGTAGGCATCTTCAGTGTATAATCCGTTTGTTCAAACAACTTTCAAAATAATGTCTTTGAACTTGTAGTTTAACCAATTTACGAAAACATACTCTAAATCTTGTAAGTCTTTAACAGAATCCATAGTACTCACATCAGTTCGGTGACTGTCCCTGCATCAACAACTGGATTAAAATCCAATAATGAATTGATACTTCCAGATACACAAGTCTTAAATCTGTCAAGGACATTAGAAGTATGTTCCAGAACGCGTGGTACATATGGTAGTTCAATGTTTATGCTCCTTTCGTTCGCCATCCTTACTTCCTGCAGCACTGACCAAATAAATAATACAACTCAAAAGCCAAATGCAGTGCTGCTATCAGTTGAGGCAGGAGACTCACGTAAACATAAAGTGACCCTCCAGTGGCAATGAAACGAAAGCAGAGATTCAAAGGAACTTCAAATAAGATGCATTCATAAAAATAATAAAGTTTATTCCAGTGGCGCTTAAGCCAAAGGCTTCTTCAGACTCTTAAAACAATGAATAAAACTGTTTGAATCATTTAGCTCCTATTGGACATTACAAATTGATATGTCACATGTTATCTTGTCTTAAAGGAACAGATAGTTAACATAGTTAAATGCAACAATATTTAGAAGGAATACTTCCATCCAAATATACAATTAATGATCAGAATGTCCATGCAAATAAGTAAAAAATATGCATATACCCTGATACATTCTAAAAAATATAAAAGGAGCATTGTGCTTGGTCCTATATCATTCTACAATCATTAAAAAACTGTTTCTACATTCATTAAAAACCCTGAACATTCTCTCTCCTCATGGTGTTAAAAACATTAAAATCCTTAGATAAACAGCAAGTTTTATCGCGTTTCAATATCTAGCATCTCTACTAAGATAGTGGTGTGTCGAATGCAACTTTGCATATATCAGGTTAAAAAACTAATATAGCGAGAACTCTGTACTAAAACCTTTACCACAAAACAACATAGCGAATATAATGTATTTCGCGATGTGCCTCATCAAGGAGTCAGACCTCATCATATCTGTGAAAGGCTGTTGTCCAAGATTAAAAAATTCCACAAATAGGAACCTCTTAGATTCCACGTAAAACAAACTGTTTACAAGTTGTAAAGTGCCGTGTGCTGTAGGAACTCTCTTTCACCACCTCAATATATTAGTGGTTATTGGGCATAGTTTACACATGCATGTGTGTAAATATATACACATGTATATACAAGCATGCATATACGTCTATATATTTGTTCACTGTAGCTGGAATTTATTTTGCGACTGAGCTAGGTACCCCATACATCAATAGATAGTTTTGTTTTATCATTAGGTACAGGCTTAGTATTGTTGTGGATTGTTTATCTCTTCACATTTTTCATTTGACCTTTTTAACTTAGAATGTTGTTATATTTAGCACCAACTATGTACATGGAAGTAGTTGCTTTTTTACTAGTTAGGGACCCTATCATCTATGGAGCTTTATACTTAGGTATTATTATATGTGTGCTTTGTGCTAATTTCAAGCTTTATTGTGTCAATTTTTATGTGTTACGCCTAGCATTCCACTATTTATCTGTTTTTATCTTTTTATTTTGTATTAGTTAATGCCATCTCTGCCATGTTCAGCGAACACTTTAATAAGTGTACTCATTAATATGTACACGTTTCATTGTTTTAAATAGTGACACTTTGTGATCAATATATGCTTCTAGGGCATAATCGTGCTTACAAATACTGTCTATTTTAGGCACAGGACAGCACGAATATAGGCTCACCTTTTTTCTTAGAAATTTAAACATTGTTTCTGTTGTTCAGTACTTAGATGCTTAGAACGTGCTCACCGTTGAGTTACCATATGAAGTTAGGTAGTACTCAATTGCATTCAGAGTTCCTACAGCACACGCACTTTACAACTTGTAAACAGTTTGTTTTACGTGGAATCTAAGAGGTTCCTATTTGTGGAATTTTTAATCTTGGACAACAGCCTTTCACAGATATGATGAGGTCTGACTCCTTGATGAGGCACATCGAAATACATTATATTCGCTATGTTGTTTTGTACATTTTTAGTACAGAGTTCTCGCTATATTAGTTTTTAACCTGATATATGCAAAGTTGCATTCGACACACCACTATCTTAGTAGAGATGCTAGATATTGAAACGCGATAAAACTTGCTGTTTATCTAAGGATTTTAATGTTTTTAACACCATGAGGAGAGAGAATGTTCAGGGTTTTTAATGAATGTAGAAACAGTTTTTTAATGATTGTAGAATGATATAGGACCAAGCACAATGCTCCTTTTATATTTTTTAGAATGTATCAGGGTATATGCATATTTTTTACTTATTTGCATGGACATTCTGATCATTAATTGTATATTTGGATGGAAGTATTCCTTCTAAATATTGTTGCATTTAACTATGTTAACTTTTTTGAGTATCTGTTCCTTTAAGACAAGATAACATGTGACATATCAATTTGTAATGTCCAATAGGAAGCTTAAGGATGGTTTAAAAATGATTCAAACAGTTTTATTCATTGTTTTAAGAGTCTGAAGAAGCCTTTACAAAGCGCCACTCATTGGAATAAACTTTATTATTTTTTATGAATGCATCTTATTTGAAGTTCCTTTGAATCTCTGCTTTTCGTTTCATTGCCACTGGAGGGTCACACACTTGGATTTGGAATGGAGAAAGTCAGTTGACTAAAAGTACAACTTCTTTTTTATGAATGTGCAACGTTATTCCTTTATACTTGTGATAGTGATAATATAAAAATATAATGAAAAATAATTTGCAGATGTTATTATAACAGGGAGGTGTGACGCCAGTTTCAGGTGATGAACCTGTTTTTGTTAACAGAAGAGCAAATAATCATTAAAATGGTTTAGAAGGGTTTATAATTAAGATGTTTATCATCCAAGAAGAATGATATGTACAAATGTGGTTTCTATACCCAGTGCAGATTTATTAGAGTAGGATCATATATCATGTTAGAACATGAGTAAAAGTCTATATATATATATATATATATATATATATATATATATATATATATATATATATATATGGCTATATTTATAGAGTACACAACTGTACTACTTCCTACATACTTTATTTGGGTACATGTTCAGGGTGTACCTACTTCTGTGTAGGGAAAATGAAAATAAAGTTGTCTGAGCTGTAATAGGATCAAAAATAAGGGTTTAAGAAATCCCCTATATAAGTACACAGCTGTTTGTGGTTTCAAATATTTGTATGTATTTTTATGTAAATTGATAGAATGATGTATTTTGAAAATAGCATAAACAGTCACATGATTATTTGAATTTTGCTCTGAATAAGTCTTTGGTTGAGACAAAAGTGTTACTTTTATTAAATTATTTGAGCCAGGTTTTGAAGATTTATTTTTCTGGTTTTATATTGTTATGCTCTTCTCTTGCCTTGTTGTTCTGGAGGCTTAAAATAGTTGATTTTTCATTTTCAGGATACAGACTGTGCATGTGGAGTTCTGATTGCTGTATGGAAAAGTGTCAACTTCGTCGACTGATCTTTTTTCCCATTCTCTCTGATAGTGAATAAGGTAATTATACCTTATTACTCAACATTGTGCCATTTCTGGTAGTGGGGAGAGGGGTAACACTTCAAAAGTCATTGGTTGATTTATAAGACAAGCAGCATGGGGTAAGTACTAGGCTAGGTGCCTTTGTGGGCCATTTTAAGCCTGGTCAATTTCCCTTTTTCTGCTTGAAATAACCTATCCCATTTGGATATAGATTGGTCTCACCCATCCTATGGTCTATAATTATATATTACCCCTAATAAGAATAATTGGATCATACCATACATAATTTGAGGGGACCCATGCATGTCTCTATCCATTAGTAATACAGGAGTCAGTCCTGGAGTAAATTTTCTGTTTTCCATCCATAGATCTAAGTTGTGCCTGAAAGTGGACAGAGATGAACTTTGTTTTATGTGGATGGGGAATTTGTTTTACAGCAGGGTTATCCTCTGCAAAATAGACCTGTCCCTCCAAACCATTTTGTTGATGTTGCAGAAGAGGATTAGATAGCTAGGGTGAGTATTTTTTATGCCATTTGACTTTCTGATGTGCAGTAAATCCATCAGCACTGGGTGAAAGGATGCTTTGTATGTGAAACAGCGGTCACCTCTCAGCAGTCTGTTGGATACAGAATACACTGACATTGCTTTAAGTCAATCCATGTAAGGCATATTGTTTAGGCCTTGTATCTTTTTAGTAAGATATCTCTTTGGGAGTTCCAATTGCTGCATGTGCCTGGACAGATACTTGCCGAAGGGGGTATTATATTCAATAATTGGCCCAATGAAGACTGAGAAAAGGGGAACAATGTCATCCCTGGATCTAGACACAATCCCTCTGTTTATAAGCTGTGCAATATAGAAGGACTTTGTTACAACAGTAGACACATGTTTCTTAAGGTCACTACTGTCCACATAAGTTCCCAAATCCCAAACAACTTGGTCAGCTGTTAGGGGTGTGTTGTCAATGTGGTAGTTCCCTTGGGTAGATGACTTCCCAAAGGATACAGTAATACATTTTTTTGACATTTAGTTTCAGACCATGATTTTGACACAAGGTATTTATTCAAGATAAACCACCATACAGGATGGCTGAGCCATTTGGTGATACCGTGACTGCTTCTATCTTGCAGTCATCTGCAAACTTAGCCAGCCAGAGCTGTTTAGTATTGGCTTGTACTTCAGAAAAGTAGATGCCAAACAGAAGAGGTCCCAGCACAGAACTCTGGGGGATGCTACTGGTGACTGGTCTCTTTGTAGAGGTAACCTACCCTTGCATTCAGCTATTTCCCCATTGGCTCAGGCTGTATTATATGATTGCAGCCAGAGGCAGTCTGAATGAAAAGTAGAAGAACTCTTTTATACAAACTCTGATATTGTGAATACATAGCATCTTTTAAAATTAAATAATATTCAAGTGTGCCTGTAACATCTCTTATGTCCTAAGGATACTATTGGTATTGTGCTCGACATCACTGATGCAACTGCCAGCCAACTGCAGGACAGTATGTATTTTTATACAGCTAATACTTTGTGTGTGTGTGTGTGTGTGTGTGTGTGTGTGTGTGTGTGTGTGTGTGTGTGTGTGTGTGTGTGTGTGTGTGTGAATGTGTGTATATATACTCCTGGGGGTTGCTGGATTACATTGTGCATAACAGGAATGAGCAGAAATACATGACGGTCACCAATATCAGACATCAGACATTTGATGTGTGCACAATCAATGTGGTACTTGCAAATTAAGCCATTTATTAATTTGTTCATCTGATCAGTCAGTAAAGTATTTGCAATTAGTGTGTGTGTGTGTGTGTGTGTGTGTGTGTGTGTGTGTGTGTGTGTGTGTGTGTGTGTGAGATTATGTTCATTCCAATGGAGAGTTATTACAGTGGGTTGCAGTGTATGAGTCTGACAGCAATAAGCAGAAACACATTACTGTGACTATTTATTTACTTTTTTATTTATTAATTCATTCATTTGACCATAATCAGATATCTGTGATGTACACAGTCAATAAAGTGCTTGCAATTAGTGTAAGTGTTTGTGTGTGTGGGGTCTGTATGTGTGTGAGTGTGCACACACGCATTTGCACACATTCATATATAGGTGTTGTGTATAGGAAAAATAAATTTGTTGAAACTGGTGGACATGTGCACGTGTGTGTGTGTGTGTGTGTGTGTGTGTGTGTGTGTGTGTGTGTGTGTGTGTGTGTGTGTGTCTGCGTGTGCACATGAGGGATTACAATAAGTTGCACTATATGTTTTTGACAGGGATGAGCTATACTACAGCATTGTTGCTTTTATTTATTATTATTTTTTAAACACAATCAAATATCTGAAATGTGCATAGTCAATAAGCAAGAGCTGGAGTGCCTCTGAGTGAAACAAATTGAAATGCAATACTGTGGCTATTTCTTTATTTATTCACAACAAGACATCCTAGATGTATACCATCAATACTGTGGCTATAATTACCTCAGGTTCCTGAAATGAAATCTCTTTTTCAAAGCAGCTTTTGACGTGTATTCTAAAGAAGAAGACTCCTGCTGGAGGGATACTTAGCACATGCAAAAGTGTATGACTAGTCATTTTTGTTAAACTGTAATCATATTCTAAAGCTGATACTGACTTAATGTAGTCTCATCTGATTCTGGCTAGTCCTGCCATTCATTTGCTTCCTTATACTGAAGTCACCAGCCAGCAATATTTCCTGACTGTACTTTGCATATCCTATATGCGTATGCATCTGTTTCTATGCAATATGCACATGCCTTACCTACTCTGGGTGCAAAATTACATGTGACTGTATTAATGAGCAGTGTTTTATTTACAGTTGTACTCTGAAATATATAGCATTGAATTCGTACATTTACTATCAGAATTCCTACAGTTAATCTGTTCTACAATTGCCATAACATTCTAAGATGAACAAATATGCTGAAGTGTTGAAATCATGGGTAGAGGTGGTCAAAACATGCAGAATGGTGCAGAGAAATGTACTCAGTGTGCTAAAATAGTTATATATGCTGCTAAAGCAAGCTGAATACTCTACAAATACATTACTAGATGACCACTACCCTAACTGCCTTTGTCAGCCATTTTAAGTCTAGTCAATTGTCCCATTAGTTAAAATTATCCATACCTAGTTACACGGTTTATATTTGTATATTATCCCATGACAATGATTAGTTCCAAGTGAGATAGGGATTATTGCTAGGGAATATCACTGAGTGTTTATACGGGACATATTATAGGAAGAGCATTTAGGTGCTGCCTCAGTCCATAAGTAGTATTGGGGGCAGTCCTGGGGTAAATTTCCTCATTCATATCTATCCAGCCTATTTACAATTGAATAGGGACAGGGATGAACTGTGTTTTACATGGAGAAATATTCTGCTACAGAGTAGTGTTAAAATCTGTGACTTTAACAGAACAGTTTCGAGAGACAGGTGCAGAAGAGGCTTGGGTCCTTGGAACAAGTATTTATGATACCATCTGGCTTCTGGATGTGTAACAGGTCTATCAGTATAGTGTCAGAGGATGACTTATAAGCTAGACACCAGTCCCTGCTTAGCAGCCTGTAGGATGCCACATACTGTCAGTGCTTGAAGGCAGTTCATGTAGGACTTATATTTTAGCCCCTGTATTCTCTTTGTGAGGAACTTCAGTGGGCATTTGAGTTGTTGCTGATGTCTGGCCAGATACATGTCAAAGGGGACATTGCACTCATTGATTAGCTTGCTGAGAGCAGAGTAAAAGGGGGGAGGGAACAATGACATCCCCTGAACCTAGAGGCTATCCCTTTGCTTATAAGCTATGTGATATTGGAGAACTGTCTTACCACTGTGGATACATGTTGGTCAAATGTAAGGTTACTGTCCACATTGTTCCCATTTCCTGGTTTTCTGGATTTACTAAAGGATACAACAATATACTTTTTGGAATTTAGTTGGAAGTGGCACTAGTTATTTGTTTGGTACAAGTCTGTCTGCAAAATGGCTGAGTCATTAGGGGATTCAATGACTGCCAAACGAAGCAGCCCCTGCAAGTACGGCAACTGCATGGCCCCAAAAATGGAAAATTCCAAGTAACAAAATGAGAGGCCAGCAGACTGTGGCAAATAAATGCTTTATTGTAGCATAAATAAAAAAAGCAATAACAGACTGGTTTCGGCTGCATAAATTAAATAGCCTTCATCAGTGTCAATCCAAATACTATAAACCCATTGCTCTGTTTTATACTCAACCTGCCACCAAAACTGAAGCCCATTGGTTGTTCACAAATTCTCACTGAGACCTGGTGGGAATAAACCACCCAAATTAATAATCCACTTCTTTTCTTTTGTATTTAATATTGAGTGCCATCCAGCTTTGTTGATTCTGTTACCCACAATCCTATCTATAACAATAAATCTGAAATTTGCATTCCTGTGTACCAATTTATGTTTATAAAGGGCACTGCTAGGATTTTTTGGTCCTAATGTCACTGCAGTGTTCAGATATGTGCAACTGTAAGGGTCTAGAGGTTTGCTCTACATAAAAGGCTGAGCAGGTGCATGTCGCAAGATAGATTACCCAGTCGGTACCACAACTGGTGTAGAACCTAATGTCATATACAGTTCCAGTGTTCCTGTTAGTGAATTGTTTTGATTTTATAAGCCTCTGACAATGAGTGCAGTGTCCACAAGGGACACAACCCACAAGTAGGTCACCAGTCAGAGTCCTTTGTGTAGAGTCCTGAATATTATTCAGAAATAAGTGTCAACAGCAATGTGTTAAATATTTTGTCATTACCCCTGTCACAAAGGGGTGAACTTTATACCTTGCTTTTTTGTTTCTGAAGACTCTCTTGCACAGGATGTTATATCCTCTTGTCGACTGTTAAATTTAAAATTATATTTTCAATTATCTGCCAATTCTGGACATGAGGTTGTTTTTAAGTATCACAAATCAAATTCTATGCCTCCTATGCATCACAATGTTCAAATGTTCGAAATATGCATTCCCAAAGATCTACATTTTCACTCAAGTGAATTTGGGATTAAGCCTAACAATCTCTCAAAGATCGAATGAACGGCTTTACAGGAATTGGAAAAAATAAGGATCTGGTCATTATACCTGCAGACAAGGGCAGTGGTTGTCATGGACTGGACACAATATAATGCTGAAGCAGACAGGCAACTGAATGATGGATATTATTATATATGTATGCCTTTAGACCCCACATTCAGTTTAGGAAGCATATTGATGAATTTCTTTTGTCTGCTAAGGAGGAGGTCATTATAGCTGATACAACTTTATACCACTTAATGGTGTCCAATCCTAACAATCAATATATTTATTTTCTTCCAAAAATACATAAAGATCTTTATCATCCATCAGGCAGGCCCACTGTCTCAGGGAGGGGTTCCATTATGGAACATCCTTCATAATTCCTGACAAAATATTTATGACCTTTATTAAAATGGGTTCGGTCGAGGATCCAGGATACCATAGAATTCCTGCAAATCATCTCAGATATGCAATTGGAACTGGGCTGGTTGCTATGCACTTTAGATGTCTCTGCGTTGTATACCAATATTCCCCATTGGGCTGGGTTACAAGCACTTAAATATTGGCTGTAAAAGTCAGAACTTTATCCACCAGGTTTTAATACATTTTTTTATCTGCCTTGCAGAACACGTTTTGACCAAAAATGCGTTCTATTACCAAAACAAATGTTATTGGCAGGTTCAGGACACAGGTATGGGGGCTTGTTTTTCCTCCATCTATGCCGACCTTTTTATGGCCGATTTAGAGGAATATCTTATTTATGACAACGCACATAACATATATTTAGAAGAAACTGACATCTGGAGGTGTTATCTTGATAACTGTTGGTTGGTATGGAGATCTGATATAGAATATCTTTTGGAGCAACAAATGGGGTATACAGTTTACAGTTAACTATGATGTCTAGAAAATTACTTTTTTGTATGTTTTAGTTACCAGAAATGCCGATCATACTCTAGAGACAAAGGTTTACTGCAAATACCCACAATATAACTCCCTTCTTCATGCTTTCAGTTTCCACCCACCACACATATCTAGGAACATTTCCAAATCCCAATTTCTTCAGATGAAGCGTATTTGCTCACATTCAGCCACCTATGACCATTTTAAGGATGATTTAACTACCAGATTTAAAAACAGGGGTTATCAAATGGGTAGCATCTTCAATGCTAGAAATTGGGTACCAAAACTAGACAGGAGGGAACAGGGGAATAAAATCAGTGATCTGTTTGGTAACCACCTATGGTAGAAATACCAATGTGTTATTGGACAGTGTCCAAAGACATTGGATCATTCTCTTAGCATACAGCAGACTTTCAGTGTTTCTACAGGATAGATGGCTTTTTTCCTTTTGAAGAGGGAGAACCTTGGGCTCATATTTTAGTCATTTCAAACATAGCCCCCGGAATATTAAGGACTCTACACAAGGGACTCTGACTGGTGACCTACTTGTGGGTTGTGTCCCTTGTGGAAACTGCACACATTGTCAGAGGGTTATAAAATCCAAACAATTCACTAGCAAGAACACTGGAACTGTATATGACATTAGGTTCTACACCAGTTGTGGTACCGACTGGGTAATCTATCTTGCGACATGCACCTACTCAGCCTTTTATGTAGGGCAAACCTCTAGACCCTTATGGTTACACATATCTGAACAATGCAGTGACATTAGGACTAAAAAACCTAGCAATGCCCTTTATAAACATTCACTGGTACAGAGGAATGCAACTTTTAGATTTATTGTTATAGATAGGATCGTGGGTAACAGGATCAACAAAGCTGAATGGCACGCAATATTAAATACAAAAGAAAAGAATTGGATTATTAGATTGGGTGGTTTATTCCCACCAGGTCTCAGTGAGTATTTGTGAACAACCAATGGGCTTCCATTTTGGTGATAGGTTGAGTATAAAACAGAGCAATGGGTTTACAGTATTTGGATTGACACTTATGAAGGCTATTTAATTTATGTATCCGAAACCAGTCTGTTATTGCTCTTTTTATTTATGCTACAATAAAGCATTTATTTGTCGCAGTCTGCTGGCCTCTCATTTTGTTACTTGGATTCAATGACTGCACCTGACTTGTAGTCATCCAAAACTGTGTCAGTTAGAGACCCTTGGTGTTTGCCTTTACTTCAGAGAAGTAGATGCTAAACAGCAGAGGTCCCTGTACTGAGCCCAGAGGGACTCCACTGGTAAATGGTCTTTTTGGAGGTAGTTTTCTTTTCCCTATCTTGATAACTTGAGTCCTATCAGTGTGCAAGTTGGCACTCTAGTAGGTGACATAAGGGTTTATTCCCAACTGGGTAAGTTTCTCCAGTATTCCAAAATGAGATAATGTGCCAAAAGCTTTGGCCAGGTCTAGGTAGCTATTTTGCAACTTCTTGCCTTCCTGCATTCCTTTGGTGACCTTTTCAAACAAGTCTATTAGGTTGAGTAAGCAAGACCTGCTTTAGACAAACCCAAACTGAGATGGGTCCAGTGTCTGGAGGTTCACAGTGTCCTTATTGGGTAATTCCATGATGAGTCTTTCATGGCCTTACAAATGAGGGTGGTCAGTCTTATGGGTCAGTAATTACCTGGGTCATTGGATAGCCCTCTCTTGTGCAGGTGTATGACCATTGCTGTCTTCCATTCATTTAGCACAAAGCATGTGTGGAGGCTGAGGTTGAACAACATTGTTAGTAGTGCAGATAAATCATTCTTCATGCTATTTAAGATACATCTTGTAATATTGTCAGGGATCATTTATGCAGTGTTCCTGGCCTTTGACAGCTCATTCAGGACTTGGCCCTCATGAAGGCAGGGGGTATCAGTTACTGGGATATTTTGTAAGATATATCCTTTGTTGATGAGGTTAGACTTACTAGGCTGGTGTGCTCCTTTCAGGGAAAACCAAAAGTGGTATTTACACTATTAGGGGAAATTTGGCTAGGGCATCGTGGATGGATCTTTTGCATCCACGTGAGCCACCACCAACGTAAGCAGATAGAACTTCAGCTTAATGTCTCATCCAAACTACAACACACTCAAGAGTGTGGAATCCTCTTTATGCTGCACTGAAGAATCAGAAATCAGTCTACCTGGTGTGGGAAGAGAACCCACAGCTTTCTACACCAAAGACAATTCTGCTTCCTGTTGCACCACTGACAAGGTTTGGAAAAAACTGCAAAATGAGCTCCCAATACTACATTTATTAGCTAGTACGTTTGCTACATCTTCAGCTTCACTACAGGTGGTGTAATTCACAATCAGCTTAGCACACTGCTGTCTAAAGCTCTTGACATTGTAAACATAGCTAAAGAAGGCTTTATTGCTGTCTTGCATGAGTGTCTATCTTTGCCTCAAACTAGGCTTTGGTGGTTTTGATTAAACTCCTAAGATGCTTATTTATTTTAATGATGATGGAACTAGCCTGTTGATGGTTACACTTCTGATAATTAGTTATGATTATTCCTATTATTGTAAAGCTTGTTTATATTATGGTTCTACTAGGAGGTTTGTTTTTGGGGTTAGCCCAGCACTTATCTTACAGGGTACAGCTGCTTCTGTTCAGTTGTTGATATGCTGATGCAAGTTAATGGTGTACATTTTTGCATACTTAGTGGAATTTAACAGGTTTGGGAGGATTTGAAACTTCCCAGGGTATTGCTTAGAAGTAGGAAGTATACCTTGGAGAACATTCTAAATATTCTAGGAGGTACTGGTATCTCAGGTTTCAATTTTATTTCAAGGGAAACAGTTTTATGGTCTGACCTAATGAGTGAAGATGATTTGCAAAGGTGGAGCATGACCAATCTATATTAGTAAAGATAATGTCAAGAATGTTTTTACTTCTAGTGGGTACTCAGATTTGTTGGTCCAGAGCATGCCTACAGTCACAGAAGGAATTTTATAAATGGCAATAATGTAGTAAGAGACTTTACTTTTGGTGAGTTGGACATAAAGAAGTTCTATTTGCATTATGCTGCTTAACCAACCTAGATTAAATATGCTTCCTAATAAACATCAAGACACCTCCAACTTTTTTTCCACTTGCATAGTAGTTAGCCAAAATGTGTGGAAGGCATTATAGCCCTGCACAGCTGGAGTACTGTCCATCGATTTAAACTATGTCTCAGTCACTTTGCAGACACCTACATCTTTCAAGGTGAGGTTGGCTTGTAGGGAGTAGAGTTTTTTGTTTAGACTACAAGCATTGATCAGTAACACTTTCTTATTATCCTCTGATGTACAATTATGTTGGCTGGGATATCCAGCTGGCATTGACAGGGCTAGCCATCCAGCACTCTAAACATTGGCACTAGATGATGGCCACTATTGATGTGACACCCCAACTTCATGAGCAGAAATGTGGAAAAGGTGGTTGTGGATGGACGGATGGATGGAGAGATAGCTGGATTGCCTAAAAAAGGTAGCATGGGAGTGAAGAATGTCTTTGAAAACTTAGTGGGGACAGAACAGACCATCTCTGGCAAAGCAGTGTAGTCTGTTATCGTGTCCTCCCAGGATGACAGATATTGTACCCCCTTCAAATTACACCAAATGCTAAGCCAATTATTGAAGTCAATTAGTTTTTGATCATATTGCAGCATCTTCCTTGTAGATGGTAGAATGCTGCTCAATGCTAGGCTTGTAACTGCCTGGGACACATATTCAAAGAATTCCATCATAGCTCTCTTCATATAGTCCAGGGATATACATCTCAGTTCATTAACACCTACATTTTTTAAGACAGAGTTATACTGGTACTTGCTCAGGTACTGAGTGTGTGCATGGTCTGAGTGATACTGGTACCAAACAAGCAATTGGCCATCCCTCTTTGGTAAGAGGTACATCTGTATGCCTTAGAATGGAGTATTTTATGACTATAATATTTGTTTAAGTAGATGTTTGCTTTATGGGCATAGCATCCTAGACTTTGGGATTCATATTGCTATGTGAGGTTATAGAGTTTTCAATGTATGTAGTTAAAACATTCAGGATGATTTTAATAAAGCATAATATGACCCTTCTATGTTATAATACATCTATCTACATGTACTGTTAACGTGTGCAAAATGTTGTACATATCTGTGTAATATAAACGTTTTTGCCCTAAGCAAGGCCTTTTGGGTTTTCCTCATAAACACAGATAAATTAAATAACATTTAAAAACAATGAAAAAACTATATACATATGTATATCCACAACTATGTTGTGCTATCAAATCATTTGGAAGAATAGTGACACCAATCTCACATTGTACATCCCTATAACTGAGAGGCATTCTCCAAGGACAATAAACATAAAATGGCAGTTACATTCCCAACTACACATGCAGCAGAACATTTCTTTGTTAATTATATACAAACCAGAGCAATATTTATTCAGCACATATTTCAGATACACACACACACACACACACACACACACACACACACACGCACACACACAGACATACCTACATTCATTGCATGTTGGTGTGTGTGTGTGTGTGTGTGTGTGTGTGTGTATCTGAAATATGTGCTGAATAAATATTGCTCTCGTTTGTATATAATTAACAAAGAAATGTTCTGCTGCAGTGTAGTTGGAAATGTAATTATCATTTTATGTTTATTGTCCTTGGAGAATTGTATTTGTGCATGTGTTTAGTTAGCCATACTTTGCTAAGTGAGCTGGTGGATTGATCCAGGGCCATTTTTAGCCATGACCCAAACCATTAGGCAAGCATAAGTACAGATTATTTGGCAGCTACAGAGTAATGACTGCAACACACTATGCCACCACTGGGGTCTATATTAAAAGATCAAATGTTTAGGTGATTGAACACCTAAACATCGATCTTCTAATATCGAAAGCAAAACACGGCAAATGGACAATTTAATGCAGGGAAAGATTTCCCTTGGCCGTTCACCGGATTTTGCCATTTCCATACTGTTGAACGATCTCGGAGTTGGTATATTTAGTTAGGGGGTGGGGGGGGCCCCCACTTAGTTTGGATGTAAATTTAAATTTTTTTTTTTTACTGGCTGGCGTGTGCGTTTCCCTGGGGGGGGGGGTCGATATTCTTAGGTTCGATATTAGAAGATCGATGTTTAGGTGTTCGATCACCAAAACATTCGATCTTCTAATATAGACCCCACCACTGTACTACTGCCTATGACAAATAGAGGCTGAAATGTAAATGTATTCCATTTACATATATTGTACAAGATTTTGTTCTAATTTTGTTCTAATACAAGCATTCACAGCAAGATTGTTTTTTAATATGTGTGTCATATCTAAGCAAAAAAGTGTTCAAAGCAAACATGGCAATTATTGTGATACTTTCAGCAGATACATTAAGAATTATTTTATTTTTGTATTGTTTCTGCCCCTCTGCTGTCAGCATTCTTTCACCTCTTAGGAGCCAACATCCAGGCAGCCATGAGCATTCTTTTTGCTCTCATTGGCATCCCAGTAAAGACAGCACTTTTCATTTATGAACCTAACTCCCA